>NC_137197.1:12320879-12354247 GCF_960531495.2 Zeus faber
AAATTGGAGGGTAGTTTTATAGTTCTGGAAGGCTCGTTTACTTTTCCAATTATCGTTTGGAAGAAAAAAAAAATCAACGGCAATGAGATGAGATCTATCGGCGGAAAGGTTCTTAGGAGTTTAAATCGTCTGCCCTCTGAACATGGGACGTCCCGACCGGTCGTGGTGACGATGTTATTTCGCTGTCAACACGTGTGTCCATGGATGAAGACCACTGTCACCAAGGATTAATCCTGAAATCCACAGGTTCGGTAAACACTGTAGTGTGTTTATACACACACACACACACACGCATGCACGCGCGCAGGCAGGCAAGCAGATAGATAAATAGATAGATAGATAAATAGATAGATAGATAGATAGATAGATAGATAGATAGATAGATAGATAAATAGATAGATAGATAGATAGATAGATAGATAAATAGATAGATAGACAGTGGAAATAACAAACAATTGAATAAAAAATTAAAAGTATCTGGGGGAGAAGTTTAATATACAATAAACCTCACAAGCGTACACAATAAAATATGGCATGAAAATAAACCTGAAATAAAATTTTCAATTTAAGCGGCACAAACCTGAGGATTCTGAGTAGTAAAACAGAACACCGACAATAACCCTAAAAAATATTAATAAAAAAATGCCGGTGCATCGATAAGGTTTCCCAAAAAAATGGCCCCACGACATTCATTTCCAAGGGCCCTGTTTTAATGCAGACACCTGCATTTCTGGGCCAAAGAAAGGGTTTGACTGTGTATACGTGTGCATGTGTGTGTGCATGCGTGCAGGCGGGCGTGTGTTTTATTGTGCCAATTTCCTCTGAAGCTACCGAATCGTGACTGATGGACACATCCCGCGTTCTATCGACTTTGGGGATCTAAATTAAAACAGTGGAGCGCGCGCGCGTCCTCCGTACCTGTCACCGTCCGCCGGGTTCCCCCCCCGACTATCGCCTCCTCGATCGTGACCCCCCACCTCATTTCATCTGGTCCCTCCGCTCCGCTATCTTTTTTTTTGTTTTGTTGTTTTTTTTCTTTCCCGCAGTTCATTTCGAATTGAACTGGGCTAAGATTTGTCCCTCTCTCTCTCTCTCTCTCTCTCTCTCTCTCTCTCACGCACACACACACACACACACACACACACACACACACTCTCTCTCTCTCTCTCTTTCTCTAATTGTGGCTCTGAACCTCCAGTGGCCCTGCTTAGGGCCGATGCCATTCTGACAACCTTAACTTCACTTTCACGTTCCCTTTCTGTTCAGTTTTTAGGGGAGAAACCCCGAGCTTGACATTTCTTTTAACTCTCTCTCACTCTCCTCCGCTCGTCCTTTATTCCGCAGAAAACACCGCCGACTGCGAAAAAACCCTGGCATTTACCTCCGTCCCTCGCGCTCCGCCCGTCCTCCGCTTGTCTCTCCATCGCTTCCTCTACCCGGCAGCCTCCGCTGCTGATCCTCTGATACCGCCGGTGCGTCTGAAGAGCAGGAAATGAAACCTTTTTTCTTTTTTTTTTCTCCTCTCTCCCGCCAATGCCGTCGCTCCGTTTGCCTTTATCAGACCCGGGCCTCGCCTCCCAGCGATGGCCTTCTCCCGCTCCACTAATGAACTCATTTCACGGCGCGGGGGAGAAATAGTGTCTTATCTGCTCCAACTATGGCCCCTTCTTTTTCCCTCTTTTCAGTCCTCTCTCTCTCTCTCTCTCTCTCCCTCTCTCTCTCGCTCGCTCGCTCGCTCGCCCCTTCTCCTCTCCTCTTACCTTCTCGGTTCATATCGCCGGGCGGGATAGACAAAGAGGTCCCCGATCCGTTCGGAATCGGAGCGAGCGGGGAAGCTGAGCGGAGAGCGCGTCGATAAGGACTTTGAAGATATCGTGGCGCCCTGCATGCTTATGTTTGTGTCGAGGGGCCGAAGAAAATAGAGCTCGGTAGAGAACAGAACGCGCGTGGACGCAAATGTGCGGTTGGAACGCAATCAGGTCCGGATGAGGCTTCGCCCGGGGCGGTGGCTGCTCCTTGGATCGGGGATGGACACCCTGACAGGCACGGTGTCCATCTATTATGGGGGGAAATTACGAAGGGCAGGGGGGACCAGACCCTGCTTCCTGGGAAAAACAGAGCATTGTTCCCCTCAATATATCATTGTATAACTATATATATATATATATATATATATGAAAAAAACACATAACTATGTTATTTTAAATAATCACGGCTCTGCGCCCCGATCGATCCCTTCCTGATGTTACCAACTCTGCCAAAACTGTGTTTTTATTTTAGAAGTGGATTCTTTTATTTGACCCCTTTTCCTTATGTAACGAAACAAGCACCGCGTTTGATGGGGACGTGTTCTCGCACCCGCCTCCCACACGGCCCATGCCAACAGGCCCAGCCCCAGGGGCCTATAGGTCAAGGGGGACCTCGAGACAATTGAGCCTCAAAAACATGGAGCCAGACCCTTCACTAACAGAGACGGATTTTATGGTCAAGCAGATTAGACAACTGCTGCTTGAACACAGCTATTCTGTTATTTACTGTACTTGACGGAATAGCCGTGGACGTCTGTCCGTAGGTGTCCGTTGCCCTCCTGGAGTCCTCTCTAGAATCCCTAGAATCATCTGTGCTCATGAATGGATGGAGGTACATTTATTTTGGCTTTACCCACGGTCCATAGGCCTCCCTGTATACTGTACTACATCTGGGTTTAGTTACAGTAGTGGTCGCGCAGGTGCGGGGGCCCTCTGGCAGTCGCAAAAGTCCCGGGGCAGGTGGACTCAGGATCGATCTACGCCTTGGGATCCCACAGCGGAAAGACATGTCGACCAATCAAAAAAAAACAGATAACTTCACGTGCTCAGCACACTGCTTCATGCACAGGCTCAGTAACCGGCCCAAATTCCTCTCTATTTACTGAGTTATTTTGCCTGGGTTCTACCTTGATTTGCTCAGTAATCAGCCCACCTACCTCTTCCCTAGTGAAGAAGTGAAGAACCATCTACCCCATAATACCCCAGGTATGTATATATACAGTAAATGTATTTATGTCCTGCGTGTTGTGTATTGATTGATTAATACCTACAGCATCAGAATGGAGTGACCGCAGTCAGCCACGTCAACGACGGCCGAACCGGCTAGACCGCAGGGATATAAAGACATGAACACAGTGGATCAATTACCAAAGTCAAAATGAGATTAACACAAAATCAATAAAGGAAGCTTTTTCGGAGCTTGCAGAAATGTCCGACATCGGAGGCAAAAGGGGCGAATCGGGGGGAAAAAAACCGAGTCTGCAATTGAATGCCGCATGTTCCATTGCACTTTATAGGTTTTTGGCTCAGCTTATCTCTCGTGGTGGTTCAGACGCTACAAAAACGAATTCACGCACCGTCATTCTGGGTGGTAGGACGGTGGTGATAATATAGCATAAGGGTATTTTGAAACACACAAACCCAGTCAACCTCTACAACCTCTACAATCATGCACTGTGACTGTTAAGGGGTTGGGGAGCTATTCACTTCCATCTCCCTAATGTGTACAAGTGTAATGCTGCAGCTACTTGTGTTTTCTCACGGAGTTATACCGCCACCCATTGCTTTTCTTGTGGCATCAGACTTGACGTGAATAAAGCGTCGTGACGGCAGGCGGCCACTAGGGGGAGCAGAGCTCCATGCAGGGGTCAGAAGAGGGCGTGGAGAGGAGTGGCGCGTGCCGTGGATCTGCTGCTCCAACCATCCAAACATGAACGATTGACCTTTGTCATGTATCGTAACATGCTTCTTCTCAGAGTTCTGAGTGAGTGACTTTATTTCTTTTTTTTTTTATTTTTTTATAATCGTTAGGGCTATGCAGAATATTTGGAATAGTGTAATCCCCATTAATTGAGGACCACATTGAAGCAGAGGTGAAAAGTCCACGCCTAGAATGTAAAAGTCCTGCCATGTTTTTGATCCGGCCGTGCACTCACCCATCAGTTGGGTCTCTGCGTGGATGCGACTGAGCAAATTCACATGGTTGACGCAAAATCCCAGAGTGGATTATTTCTTTCTGACTGCAGAATTTCCACTGCTGAGTTGAAAGGAGGCCTTGTCAAAATGCTGGTTTCCATCATTGATAACTGTTCACAGCGCAACCTCTCTTGATGCTCAACACCTGAGAATCGTAACACCCTGCTGCAACTTTTCACTGTGCCTGCATGCAATCCAATGGGGCAAACGTGTACGCCTTGAAAAATTTAAACATTGAAAATTGTAACCTTGTAAAGAATATCGCCAGCCAGTCTATGCACTTCCACAAATGAGCTGCATGCAGGGGTGCTTTTGTGTGTGCCACAAACGGTGGGCACAAACATTTTATTGAGGCCTGGGTTGAAATAGTGGTCAACGTATCCTTTACAGACATGTTTCTCTGATAATCTTTACCATCGAGTCAGTGCAAGTAGATGTTACACCCACCCCCCCACCCTCTCTGTTGCTCTCACAAGCACACACACACACACACACACACACACACACACACACACACACACTCACACACACGTCATCGTCTCATCATTGGGAGATCCAATCCCGTGTGGGCATCAGAGGTTTGATTACAAGCAGGATTGCAGGATTGCCTCAAGTCCTATTGTCGTTGTCTTGACGCAAAGTCCCTGAGTCCCTGAACCAGAATCCTCCCCTACGACTATAATCCTAATCTTGTTTCCTCCTGCTTTCTCCGCACCACACACACACACACACACACACACACACACGCACACACACATACACACAAGCACCCACAAATACGGGTGGATGGACAGATAGATAGATAGACAGATAGATAGATATGTCAGTATATATGAAATATACAATAAACCTCACAGTTAACTGTACACAATAAAATATGGCAGCATAACAGAAAATAAACCTCAAATTTTGAAATGAAGGCTTGAAAAAAAACTTGAAAAATTTACTTTTACACAAAAAAGATATTAAATATGGCAGGAAGAAATTATTCAAAATAAACCTGAAATTTGTCATTGCCGACCTGACCTAACAACCTGAGCAATGTGGTCAAACAGATTACTGACAATAAGCCGAGAAAACCCCAAAATATTATCTCTATTATCTCTCTCTCTCTATTCTTCTCTCTCTCTCTCTCTCTCTCTCTCTGTCTCTCTCTCTGTCCTTCGGTCGACCCCTCCATTGTGGCCTAGAATGGTTTTGACGTGTGTGTCTGTCTGTGTGTGTGTGTGTGTGTGTTGTGTGTGGGGTGATGTGTGTGTGTGTGTGCGTGCGTGTGTGTAATGTGTAATTAATGGCCAATCATATCGCCCCAAATAGGAGGTGGACGAGCTCTTCCTGGAGGTAGATTGGCTGCGAGTTTATGAGCATTCGTGGGAAATGAAACATATACACGCTGGTACACACACACACACACACACACACACACACACACACACACACACACACACACACACACACATGCGTACACATACGCTCACAACACCTGCCACACGTGCACACTAACACAATTTGACTCCATTTTGTGTGGAGGGAGGGTATTCACACAGAATATTAATGCTGCGGCCTGCTTAGCAGACAGGGTTTCATCTCAATCCGGACGAAGCGAATCCAAATTTAATTCCAGAATTTAACAATGACTCCCTGAGATGTTGCTCAAGCCTTCTTTGCCCCGTTCACATGTGCAAGCAGGTGCACCAACACAAACACACACACACACACACACACACAAACACACACACACACACACACACACACACATACACAGCCTGGCAGCCTACGCCCAAGCGGCATGACTTGGGGGAGGGTGATGGAGGAGGGGACAAGGTAATAGAACGAGGAGTGGCCATCAATCATCCCGTCACTCCTCAATCTCGTTCGCTCTCATCCCCGCCTCCGTTCCAATCGCTGGCTCTCTTATCAATAAACACCCTGCTATATCTCTCTCTCTCTCTCTCTCTGTCTCTCTCTCTCTCTCTGTCTCTCTCTCTCTCTCTCTAACTCTCGCTCTCCTGCACATTTTTGATGATTTTCTCTTTGCAATTTGTAGATATTTTTTTCTCTAACCTCCCTCCATCTGTGTCCTCGGCTCTCCTTCTCCGTGTTCTTCTGTTTTTCCTCTTCCTCCCTATCTCTCCACTTTGCACATCGCCACATCCCGTGATCAATAAGAGGAAAAAGGAGAGTGGGGGGGATGGGCTGATAAGAGGAAAGAGAGAGGAGGGGCGGGGTTAGAGAAAAACAACTATAGGAAGAAGGGAAGAAGAGGAAGGGCAGTGTAGAGGAGGCCGGGGAGAACGGAGGAGGCAATGACCCAGTTAATGAAACGGAGTGATGGAGCTTCCGAGGAGCCGTTCTCCACGTCCCCCTTACCCTCTAACCCCACCCTACGCTCCCCCCTCCTCACCCGCGCACCAGCATCCATGTGCCGCTTCAAGTAAACCAGGTGAAAGATGGAGGATCCATCGACACTTGAAACATCTTAAACTTAAAGTGGAAGGGTTTCAATGGATGCCGCCACTCCCCCGAGGCCTATAAATGAAATGGGTGTATGTAAAGCATCCCCTTAAATCTGGCTTCTGATGTTTTTAAATGTTCTTTTTTGTTTCCCTCCTCGAACACAGCTGAATGTCTCCGTCGCCTCCCTTCATCACTCCCCAAATCTTGAACCACCACTCCCTCAAGCCGGTTTCACACCTCGTCCGAAAATCGCATCCGGCTGTCGGCTTCGCCGTCGGATGGACTGTGTCTAGGTTTTGCGTCACAAAATGTGTCATGGAAGAAGGGGGAGCTGTTTTGTGTTGTTGTTTTTTTCGTTTTACCCCAGAACGACAGCAAGTAGTTTGCTCAGCTGGACATTTACCATGTTCCATGAATGAATGCAATGAATATGGGTTTGTTCTTGCCGTTTGTCGTGTTAGGTGTAAAGGGTGCTATAGATCTTTAACTATGCCCAACCCCCAACAGAAATAAATACGTTTGAACTGATTCATTATTCCCGCACATGTAACTGCAGTGCCTGCTCACCCCCTCTATCCTTATTTCTCCACGCCCTCGTCCTCAGACAATTCACATCTTCTTTCCTAACCCTAATCTCTCGTGGTCTCTTCCCCGTGGAGGTGTGGGACAACGTGGAGGGAGAGATAAAAAGGCAGATCTTTTCCTGGAGCAAACCCTGCAGGAGCAGCGCCTACCTACAGTGCGCGTCACTCATGACGTCACTCCCCCCATATAACAGACTCATACACGCACGCACGCACGCACGCAGGATATCTGTGTGCTCTCTTTTTGTCTTTTCCTGCGTAATTCATCTATTTTATTCCATCTTTTATTGTTTTATTTTTAATCATTCACTAATTTCTAACCCTTTTTGAATTTTCTTTTTTACTTGACTGCCGTTGTTTTTTGACACTTTCGCGATATTGTTCTCGTGACTTTCATGTCAACAAATCTCTTCGAATTTGAGACAAAGAGAAGTATTTTGTATTTTTTCTTGTTTGAACGGATTGCTTGTGCCATTGTTGGTTTCTTTGTTTTGATTCCCATGCCCATAAGGCACTTTGAAATACCAAAGAGAGAGAGAGAGAGAGAGAGAGAGAGACGCAGGGTCCGATAGGGAGAGCGCGGTCCACCCAGTTTGACAGCTGGTGTCTCCTGCGCATGCGCATGCGCATGGGAACCGGCGAAAGCCCAGCCGCGCCGCCGCCCCGCAGCAGCAGCAGCAGCAGCAGCGGCACCGGCACCGGCACCGGCACCGGCGCCGAGCAGAGACACAAACCTCCACTAAAAAAAAACATGCTCCCCGCCCCCGCGGCTCTCTCGCCGAGGTGACCGTCCCCAGCAACAGCAACCGAAGCCCAGAATGGCGCTGGTCACCGTCCAGCGCTCGCCGACGCCGAGCACCAGCTCCAGCCCCTGCGTGTCTGTGAGTATCCCTGGACGGGGCGACTTTTGTGGTGGGGGTGTATCCGGGTGTATCCGGGGAGGCTAGGTGGCTAGCAGGCTAGCAGCTCCTCCGCTGGACTGGGAGTGGTGAGAGTCCCCCCCCTCTCCTCCCCTCCACTCCCCCCCAAAAAACCCCCTCCAGTGGGACGTGGGTTCTGTGGGGCTGTTTGTTACAGACTCGTACAAACTCGTTGAATTCGTTGCCTTATAAAGGTGTAGTTTTTTTTTTTTTGTTTGTTTGTTTTGGGTTTTTTTTTTTTTTTTGTAAACTTGAGCTACTTGAGCTAGCATTTCCCTAGCCCTCCCTCCTGATGGACAGAGTCCCGCTGTAGTGGAACGTCAGTCATCACCGTTTGAATCTGAACGTGTTTATTCGGCCAAATACATGTTTGTATGCAAGGAAGGCGTCTTGGTAGCGGCCCCTCGGTGGCGTAGAGGCGAGTAGCAAAAAGAATGAAAGCTTTACAGTCTTGAAAAGCGAGACATGATGTGATACTAGATATGAAGACACATGTCAAATAGAAAAGACGTCTATAAAGGCTTTAGGCTGTGAAAGGGTCCACAAGGCTTTATTTACGGTTTTATTCACATTAATAACAAAGTCATAAATAATGTGAAAATTCTAAATGACTAAGTTTCAATTTTCAACTTAATAGACTTTTTTTTTTTTTTTTTTTTTTTTTTTACAAAATAAAATAACAATTATGCATGTCGCTCTATATTTTTTTACTCCCCTTTCAAAAGCTTATCTGTCATTTACCCATATACAAAATCTCTACTATGCACACAATGAATTTAAAGAATGTAGACAAACTAGTAGCAAGAAGATTATTTTCACCTAATTAAATTAAGATTTTGTTTATTTTGCTTCCCTTGTATCGATACATGAATTTTGTTTAGTTATTTGTGTTGGGGTGACAAAATACCAAGCAACTTTCCGGTCAATATTGACGGCCAGCACAAGTGATCCGCTTTTGTCAATCTGTTATTGTAAATCATTGACCATAGTCCAAGATAATGTCAAATTGTTTGTTCTTTTCACCTTTTTTGGCTTTTGACTGTGATGTTAACCCTTCGTATCATCATCCCCAGATCATTATAATGGAGGTCACAGGGCCATCACTGCTAGGTGATAAACGGGCAGTGGTGAAGGCTGATATGTCTAGAAAGGGGGTTAATGTGACAGGCCTGTCGGGTTCAAGGAGAGCACATTTTCAACAAGGCTACAGTATACACTGATCAGCCACAACATTAAAACCACTGACAGATGAAGTGAACAACATTCCTCATCTGAGTTCCAATGGCACCTGTCAAGGGGTGGGATATATTAGGCAGCAAGTGAACAGTCAGTTCTTGAAGTTGATGTGTTGGAAGCAGGAGAAATGGGCAAGCGTAAGGATCTGAGTGACTTTGACAAGGACCAAATTGTGATGGCCAGACGACTGGGTCAGAGCATCTCCAAAACGGCAGGTCTTGTGGGGTGTTCCCGGTATGCAGTAGTAAGTACCTACCAATAGTGGTCCAAGGAAGGAGAACCGGTCGACGTGGTCATGGGTGCCCAAGCCTCATTGTTGCACATGGGCAGTGAATCTAACCTGTTTTGTCCGATCCTGCAGAAGAGCTACTGTAGCACAAATTGCTGAAAAAGTTAATGCTGCTATTATGGAAAGGTGTCAGAATACACAGTGCATCACAGCTTGCTGCGTATGGGGCTGCGTAGCCGCAGACGGGTCAGAGTGCCCATGCTGACCCCTGTCCACTGCCAAAAACGCCAAAAATGGGCACGTGACCATCAGAACTGGACCATGGAGCAATGGAGGAAGGTGGCCTCGTCTGATTAATCACTTTTTCTTCTACATTATGTGGATGGCCGGGGTTAGGGTCTGATCTAATTGAGCTTTTGTGTGATGTTCTGGAACAACAAGCCTGATCCATGGGAGCCCCACCTCGCAACTTACAGGACTTAAAGGATCTGCTGCTAACGTCTTGTTGCTAGATACCACTGGACACCTTCAGAGGTTTTGTGGAATCTACACAATATTAGGCAGATGGTTTCATTGTTGTGGTTGATCAGTGTACATCAGCTTTGTTTTACATTATTTGATGACCCTGTGAGGTGTCCGTTCTGCAAATAGACAGCAGAACAGATTAAGCAGTGGCAGAAATTAATCTAAAAGCCTGTAATATCTTAAATCAAAATGTCATTAGTTGACTGTAGAAAGATATATGTATTTGTTTTTCAAAGACAGTGCCATTTTGTTTATTTGCCAGAACAAGTCCATACTAGCCTAACCCTGACAGAGAGCAAAGGTTAATAGTTCAGGAGTTAAGATATGACTGACTATGGCTATTTATCATGGCCTCTTTAATGAAGGATCACATGGGAGAGCCATCCAAATTGGGGTGAATGGATTTGGAAAATGGAGTAAGAAATACCACAAAAAAAAAAAAAATATTCAGGGAAAAATAGAAATGAATGAACAGATGCAAATAACTTTTTTTTTTTTTTTAAACAATATCCTCAATAATACACACAGGGTGCCTGGACTACTAGAAAGACTGACACAGTCGGATTGGTAGGCCAAATTAATTCAACAAAGCTTTCCTAAAGCTGTAACCCCATTGTATTAATTTTGTTTTCCTTTAGAGAGAGGTTATTCGGGAAAATATAGTTTGAAATAGAAGAAACACATGCTGTTATTGTTTTTTTATGGTACAAAAGGGTACAAAGATTGGTGTTGCTATAGTAGCAATACAATAAAGTGGGTAATAAGTAACGTTGCCTTAAAAGGAGTCCAGGCTGTCCATGTGAGGCACCTGAGCTGCAGCTGCTTGTCATGAGACCCACCCAGTGGCGCTGGTGTGGCCGAGCCATGTGAGCTCTCTTGTGAGGAGCCTGGTGAGGGAGGGGGATGGAGGATGGGAACCTGGGAGAGGGATGGCAGAAGAAGGGAGCAATGTTGGGTAGGAGCTGCAGAAACAGACGTCGCAGCCATCTTCTTACTGCCGGAACAGCATGTTATCCCTTAAGGGCTTTTCCATGATGTTGCCTTATAAGTCTGAATATCACTGCATTGTCGATATTTAATCCAAACGTCGTACTTTTGACCCTTCGATTAATTAATTTAGCCTTGGTTGTTAT
This sequence comes from Zeus faber, assembly GCF_960531495.2. Classification (NCBI taxonomy): domain Eukaryota; kingdom Metazoa; phylum Chordata; class Actinopteri; order Zeiformes; family Zeidae; genus Zeus; species Zeus faber. The sequence continues at coordinate 12,331,968 of NC_137197.1, forward strand.
CTGCATGGTGGGTGTGATCGCTACCCTTCACTGGTAATGTAATCTGCCTAGCAGCATAACAAATCCCCAGCTCTCATTGGCTATAAGACCACTCCCTACACATCTATGTGGTATCGTGGTAACCATGGAACCGATCTATACACTGCACTATAGCAATGGCCATACGTATTGTATTATGGTATATTGCCTTAACGAGCCATTGAAGGTGCACAGGGCATCCCTCCCCATAAGGTGTGTGTGTGTGTGTGTGTGTGTGTGTGTGTGTGTGTGTGTGTGTGTGTGTGTGTGTGTGTGTGTGTGTGTGTGTGTGTGTGTGTGTGTGTGTGTGCGTGCGTGCGTGCGTGCGTGCGTGCGTGCGTGCGTGCGTGCGTGCGTGCGTGCGTGCGTGCGTGATGCAGCAGGGTGTAATGGTACATTGGTATCACATTTGCTTCATGCAAATGTGCATGGCTAAGTGTATGTGTATGGTGGGTGTGTGTGATACTTTACTTTATTTGCATTATTACAATATTTGCTTGCTCATTTGTTTGACATTGGGAATTACCAAACTGTAAAATATTTTCAACTGAGGCTATTATTTACTATGTTTAATAAAGGCATTCCATTGGCAATTTAGACATTGTGGTTGTTGCTTTATTTTGTATTGTTGTTTTCTATTTCTATTGAAAAATGAAAATCTGATAACTTGAAATGGGCCTGTTTAGTGTTTTTCCCTACAGCCCAAATAAACATAAGCTAAATGTAGTCTTTTTGTATAAGCCACCTCATAGATTTGTTGCTCAGATCATAGACCCCGAGTGGGGGGGGGGGGTGCTTCTGCACATCGTTGCAGTGTGTGATGAACATGGTCCTTTCCTCCAGCTTGTAAACACACACACACACACACACACACACACATCAGGCAGCAAGGCCACTAATTTTTAGAGCATGTCATTCTGGCAGCCTGCGTCTCTCTGGGCTTAATCAGATCTGTGGGACTAGTGGACACCAGAGAGGATGAAGACATCACACTTCCTCCACCCCAAACTACTGGCCGCCCCTGACCTACTGCCTTGTAAACACTCTGCCTCATCTTCCCCATTAGTGTTACCTCACAGAAAAGGTTGACCCCTCCATTGTGGCCTAGAATGGTTTTGACGTACGTGTGTGTGTGTGTGTGTGTGTGTGTGTGTGTGTGTGTGTGTGAGCTTGGGGCCTGTTTAGCAGCAAAGATTGACAGCTTGATGCCAAAGAGAAAGTTCCCTGGGTTAAGAGAGGGATTACCGAAACAGGCTGGGATTAAAATTGTGTTTCTGTGCATGTGTTTGTGTGCGTGTGTTCTCTAACGGACTGCTCTGGTCGGAGCGGCGGAGGATGATTGGGTTTTGGAGGGACACGGCAAGGGGCGGGTCAGGGGGGCTTATCTCTGGCCCTCTCTGCACCATGCAGACCCAGCCTTGGACTCCGTCACTAATAAAAAGCACCATGTCACTGCCCTAACCACCAGCCAATTTAGTACTTTTTCACCACAAGATTGATTGAGTGTGACTCAGCGGTTAAGGATGAAATAGACGATGTGACGCCATGTGCACACTCTAAAATATCTCTCTAAAAATGCAACCCACTGCTACTGGATTAGTGATGGTTAAAGCACTGCGTCAGCGTCAAGATCTGACTGTCAATTAAGGCGTTACTAGAGCTGGGTGGTATTATGTTGTAGATATTGTGATGTAAGACAAGAAGTCTAGAATCTTTTGTTATCGTGAGGTGAGGCTTAAATATTTTATTTTTCCTACTCTCAAAAACTGCATTGCAGTAAAGTGGTCCAATTTCCTGAATTCATTCGACTATCGCTCGGTGAAATGAGCAGTGAAGGCCTCTTATTCTTTGGTCATCATTTGCAGGTTACCAATGATCGTTCCTTAAAGTGAAAGCACAAGTCCCCAATCCCCAATGTATCAGGAGATTATACTGTAGAGCTACATATCTTTGCTCAAAATGTTCTAATAATATTTTATTTAGTCAATATTGCCCAGCTCTCCTTTCCCAATATCAAGCTTCAGCTTTTTTTTCTTCTAATGGAAATGTGTTTCTGTCTTTTCTTTAACAGGAATCGGGCAGCGGGGAAGATGACCGGCGCTCCCAGCCCCGGAGGTATGGCCCGTTGGTGCTTATAAATCTTTTTCTAAAGTCTTTCGTCATGAAATATTTCTGCCGTTTCAGCACACACATCCAATATCCTTTAACATTGACCTGTAGTTCTACGCTCTGGCCACTAGAGGGTGTGTTCACATCAGTATTCACAGTAGGGTAGCAGCAGCAGCAAAGGACTTTTAGTTTGTTGAGTCGGTGTGTCTGTTTTTTATAGATGAAGTGTTTTGTGTTTGTGTTGGGGCGTGATTACTTCTGTTGATATCACGTGGTGTCTGTGTGTGGGGAAACCATGCTTTGTGGTTCAAGGCCGCGTCCTGAGTCCTTTGTTCTACTCCCTTTACACCTATGACTGCATAGCCACACACAGCTCCAATACCATGGTGAAATGCGTGGATGACACGGTTGTGGTAGGTTTGATCTCCAACAACAATGAGACAGCCGATCTGGATGAGGTGGGGGTGCTGTCATCATGGTGTGAGGATAACAACTTGGACCTGAATGTCTCCAACACCAAGGAGATGGTGGTAAGACTTCAGGAGGGAAAAGCAGAGGATCCACCACACACCGCTCAAGATCTGCAGGACCCCGGTGGAGAAAGTGAGCAGCTCCAGGTACTTTGGAGCTCACATCTCTGAGGACCTGATGTGGTCTACACACATCTCCACCCTGGTGAAGAAGGCAAAGGCAACGCTGCAGACGGCTGAGGAAATTCAAGATCTCCAAGGCGCCGCAGAATTCCTTCTACTTCCTTCAACGGTATGTTCTGTGGTCTCTGGAAGCATCATGGCCTGGTAAGGCAGTGATATCTCTCAGGGCAAGAAAGCCCTTCACAGAGTGATCTGGTGCGCCGAACGCATCACCGGGAGAGCACTGCCCTGCCCTGCCCTCAGGACATCTACACCAGGTGCTGCAGGTCCAGGGCAAATTGGTTCATTAAGGACGTTCACCACCCCAACCACAAACTGCTTCAGTGGCTGCCCTCTGGCAAGCGTCTCCTCTCCATCATGGCCAAGACTGAGAGGTTGAGAAGGAGCTTCTTCCCTCAGGCCATACAGACCATAAATATTCAAAACCGCTTTTAAAAAATGTTTTTTTCCCTGTATATAGCTTAACACCATTATTATTATCATTATAACATTGATATTCCATTACTTTACTTTTTTATTTAATTGATATACTGCTTAGTTTGCCATTTGCACAGTTGTTGGAGTCGTTACAATTTTATTTCACTGCTGTTGTACTTGTACAATTATGCATGTGATAAATAAATGTTTTGAATCTTGAATCTTGCACAGTATTCTGGGCGTGTTTCTGCTGTTGTTTTTGTGGCCAGGACAGCACCACGGTTACTGTTGATTGCCTGATTTACGGCTTATCTTGTAATTCCTTATCCTATCACGCAGGCGTCGAAGGAGGACTCCAGCGCTGCACACGGGCCATTTCTGTTCATTTGTGTGTTTGTGTGTGTGTGGTCTTTCTGTCTGCGTCTGTACAGTATATAATTTCCTCGTTTCACTTCCCTCTTTCACGTCTCACTAGGTGTCGTCTGGAATATAACACCCTTCATTTTTGAATGTCATCCAGCAGTTGTCTCATGATTTCAGCTACGGACAATCAGTCGATAGAGAGTGAGTGGGACATGAAAGGCTCCTTCCAGCTTTAGAGGACTTGGGCAGAGGCTTTGTGAGACCAGTCCAACCTTCTGAAGGCTCAGTGGTCTACCTTTGTCATGTATATTGGACTATTGGTGACACTACTTTACAACTATAATGATATACAGTATGTCATGTCATTGTCCCAGCAGGCCTTTTATGTGTCATGGGTTTGCAGGCTATGACTCTGGAAGAGTCATTGCTATACAGAGTCACCTAAGCCTTTACAGAGGCTAAACTGACTAGAAGCACTTATAGGCGGTAAATTATCTTTTGAACTTGTCATAATTTTCCACTTTCCCATCTGTGTTCTACTGCCATCAAAATGTCTTGATTTGATTGGTCAAAGGCAAACCAGAAGCAGGTGACCTTGTTTGTTTTTTGCCGTATGATATTTTCTGTATGTTTGGGTTAGTGATTTATTTTCACGGTGCAGCAGTTGCCAGAGTGGAAGGTGAAATAAATCCAGGAGGCCTCGCAACAATACATTTGCAAAAATGTTAATACATTTGACATTATGTAATTATGTAATGACACCTGCATTTTTTAATAAACATCTTGAACACAAAATGTGCTACATCTTTCCATTTTCCATGTTTGGTAATAGTTACAACATTGCAGTCCACTTTTTTTACAATAAATATAGAATAATTCAATGCATTACCTAGTAACACAGAAAACGCTGTCATCGTTTATACAGAATCAAGTGTCACGCTTCAGTGCAACACTATGTTGAAAACCCCACAATCTGTAAAAACCACATCTTATAGCGGTTATTAAAAACGGTTATACCATAACAATAATAATAATACCATAATAACCAAATTGTTACAAACTGGATGTTATTACATAATAAAGGTCAAATGTATTACAGTTTAACAAGTTATCCCAAAGTCCATTGTTATTACATAACGCATTGTTCCTGCCCTCATTTTTGGAAACCGAGCCAGCTGCATGCTATCACTTGGCACAGTACAACAGCCTCAGCCGTAGAGCAGCGTTTCTGGCCCTATCAGGCGCCTCGGAATCGAAGCAGGGTGACCTCACTGGCTCACAAGTCTTTTACACACCCCAATACTCGCAAGACATGTGGACCCAATTAGCTGTTAGGTAATCCAGCGGGGCTACGGCTGGTGAAGTCATACTGTACTGTATGCGTCTACACACACACACGCACACACACACACACACACAACATTCACTGTACTCCATTAGACTAACATGGTTGTGCTCCTTTTTTCTCTTTTGGCACAATTAGCTAGATCCTCTGCTTGCCAATTCCCCAGGGTGTGAGGGCATGCACGAACACACACACTAACGCTCATACCCCGAGACACCCTGGGTGTAGCCAAGGGCCTCACTGAATTGACCCCAAGCACATGTTACATAAGAGCTGAGGTTTTATTTAACTGTGTGCTCCACGCCCGACATATGGATGGAAGGGGCTCTGCTATCCACTATATCCAGCTGCCAGACCCATTATAGAGGCCACTTATTTTGAAGGGTAACTCGGCTGGGATATGGAGGTTTCGTAGAACATTTGATTATATACGGTGCAGTATGTTCCGTACCTCAATATACATCAATATACAGCCACTCTGATGGTGACTTATTTGCAGCCATGCAAACAAGCCATGCACTTCGACAAATAGAGGTGAATGGCTGTATATGGACAAATATTGAGGTAAGGAAACCATATAGTCTTAAGGGGAACAAACAAAAACAGTGCAGTTATATCATGTCCCTTAACTTGCATTTCTGTTTGTTTGCCCTCTAATTTTTCTCCTGTCTTGTTCTCCAGTCTACCATTCTATCACCCCCCCCCCCCTGTGTCTCTGCCTCCCTCCTTGTCTCCTTGACACACACACGAACACAAAACGTAACAGCTGTTGGCCCTCCATGCACATCCTCCCCAATCAACTGTGACCTTACTGCAGTGCAGTAATGACTCTCTGCTACACATCGCCACCCCTGGACTGACGCAGCGTATCAGAGCGGGCTGTTACAAAAGTCCCACTTCATCCGTACTTAATTTAATTAGTTAAATAGCACGTTGAGTGTAAAGAATCACCCGCCCCCTTACTTGCATTTAAAAGCTTTTAATTGAGGACACGCACACCATTGTGGTTGGTTTTATAAAAAACGCAGAAAGTCATCATTAGCAACGCCTGACATTTTAAGATTCAATTTTCTTGTTAAATGTTCTTGACTGGGAACACATTTGGGATGCGCCAGTTACAGTAACCATTGGTTAAAAAGCTGTTTCCTGCTTCTTGACTTCTTTTTATCTGATATGACATAACATGAGGCTTATCAGATCGTGACAAATATTTTCTCATGTTAATTTCCCTGCGGGTAAGTTCTGTGTCTTTCCCCAGTTTTTGCACACCAATAGTTTTAGCAAATACTGTGAGTAGGAATTAAAGTCTGTAAACAGACCGACATTTGATGTCGCCAAAGTGTGTTTGGAGAAAGTCTGAGTGCCCCTGTTCTCCCCGGTTTGAAGTTTACTTTGCTCTCGGCTGTGTGGTTACTGGTTTGCGCTACCCCACTGGTTACCTAATGGCTGCATGGTGCCTGTCGTGCCTAGAAGTAGCTGCAGGATTGTGGATGAGCAGAGCTGGAGAGGAGGAAAGGGAGCGAGGGAGAGGAAACAGTTCAGTTTGTTCCCTCTCTGACCTTGTCGGTCCCATTGTCTCCCCGCCGCACGGCATTTCCTTTCAGACGACAGCGGCTCAGATCGGTCGCCGCCGTTGTCTCATTTGCCGCAGACTTTCTGTTGAGAGGGGCTCAATAAAAGTCACTGTCAGAACCATGAGTTTAGGCGTAGCTGAACAATTAGGAAAAAATCATTTCTCCCGAATAATAAGAAATCCGTATTACAATATCTTTGTGTGTGTATATATCTGCGGAATTCCACTCATGAAGCCAACTGAGGTTCTTCACATTCTACACTCAGTGGTCACTGTGAGAGTAGACTGAATGCTTTGAAACATTCTGTAAAGATTTTGGTCAATGCTGACTCGATTGCCCCATGCATTTTCCCGCAGATTTTTCAACCTTAAATCTTCTCATTATTGTTAAATGAAACTACGAAATTGTGTTACTTAATTAGGTTGATTAGATTAGGTTGACTCCACAATGATGCAATACCACTGAAAATTAATGAACAATGATTGTCCAGCCCTAAATTGAGCTGGCGTAGATTTTTTTTTTTTCATTGGATAAACCGGTTCTTTCAAACTTGAAGATGCTAAACTGCAGATATCGGAGATCCCGAGGCTACAGGCTCTGCTGGCACGCTTTGCAAGGCGCGGTAAAAATCAAATGAAATTAAATTGTGTAAACTATCAGATTTTGGTTGACAAAAACACTCTTTCATCAATGTTAATGTTAAACATCGGCGCAAAAAAACTGCCTTTTTCGGATCGTCAGAATAACTTACTGTAGTTCTGCACCGCGCAGTCGGTACAATACAAAACATCTGCGCTGCACGTCTCTACCTGCAGTATTTGATGTACAGCCAACAGCCCTCGAAGCCCTTCCGCATGACCTAGATGTATACAGGCAGAGCAGGTTTATCTGGGTGGGGGATATGGTGAGGGTGTGTGCGTGGCGTTTGTTCCAGGTAAAGTAAAGCTAAGGAACTCTCAGTTAGGTAAGGTAAGGCTCTATGACCGACACTGGCACGTATGACAGGCGTCTACGGAGCCTATGTAAGGCTTTTTCTTCCGTTGATTTAGCCTGGATCTGAGACCCCCCGACCACCTGCTTTTACTGACACAGATCGGTGTCCTGAGCCCAAATGTCGAATGAGACATTGCGAGCAAATGGAAAGCTGTTTCGTGGAGCACTGTAACCAATAGCGGCTGTAGGTTTTCCTACAGAGCTTAGCGCTCTGTTTTGTAACCGCGGATGAACTACTCCTACGCCTTTCTCCATTCATCCCAACAGACCCTGTCTTTGTCTTCCTTATCTGTGTCAAAACGGGCCCCCCCCCCTCCTCGTTCTCCGCAAGGTTAAGTGCCCCTATCCAAGTCGGCCGAGTGCTGAGCAAACATTTGGGCTATAGGTGGTGGCTGAGGCGGCCTTTTGCTTGCCGCTGTTGTTTTTCCAATACTGAGCAGTACTCAAATCAGGTGTCTGGTGTGACTGAAGCTCTGCGTCTATTTTTTCTTTTCTTTTTTTTTATGTCTTATGTCTTCATTTTTATCGAATATCTTGTGTGGGGGTTTCCAGGTTTACCCTCTTTTTTGTCTTCTTTTGATTGATTCGATTTTTTTTCTTCATCATTTTACTTCTTGCACTTATCAAATATCAAATATCTTGGATGGCTCGCTTTATTCTCGCTTTATCGTCAATTTCTTGCTAGATTGGTTATTTATTTCTATTTTACTGAGACAAATTCCTTCTCATTTGTCTTTTGTGTGAATGTTTTAATCTTGTTTGTGTCTGCATGCGTGTGTATGTGCATTCCTATCCCAGTGTGTAAAACCTCACTGCAGTTTCTAATGTATGATCTGTGTGTTCAATGGATTGTTGCTGTCACAGGCGAGGTGTTACAGTATCTAAATACCTCTGAAGCTTACTGTACATTGTGTTTTTCAAGTACAATATGCAGCAGAATGCAGTTTCAGTTTAAACAGCTGGCCTCATGCACTGGACTAGCAGACTGGCAGGGCTCCCTCAGGGGGGGCTCTGACACGCACACACACACACGCATAACAGCATTCCGCATACTGCACTTATACTGTGGCAACCGCAACATCCTTGACGTGCTTCCATCTCTCTACTCCCATTCATGAGCGTGACAGCATAATCACCAAAGGGACGGAGAGAGACACGGACGGAGACGATTGTGCAACTCGTCTAAGGGTCACAGACAAACAAACAGCAACAGCAGTCACCAGACAATTACTGAGGGTACTGGACAGACTGACAGCATTTAAGACACCCACATGACTGGAGCAGCTGCGTCGGTCTATACAGTGTGTGTGTTTACAGTGGCGGTTACCATGTCTAGTCTAGTTCATTGGCCTGACTGCCTGGTGATGCTAGTATGGTGTAATGGAAGGTGAGACACCTTCGCAACTGTAACCAGAGGAATGGGCTGTGTGTGTGTGTGTGTGTGTGTGTGTGTGTGTGTGTGTGTGTGTGTGTGTGTGTGTGTGTGTGTGTGTGTGTGTGTGTGTGTGTGTGTGTGTGTGTGTGTGTGCGTGCGTGCGTGTGTGTTTTGTGCGTTTTCTCCAGTGATGTAATCGACTTGGCTTTAGACTGCCTATACATGTGTGATCCAATCCCAGACAATATCTAGTCTCATATCACAGCATTGGTATTAGAACAATATATTGCCTAGCCCTAGGTGGGTAGGGTTGAAGATTGTTTGGCATTCACCAAATTCCAACATGCATATTTTTGAATCACAGCACGTGGCTGCCTGGCATTGGAATCACTTTTGCGGATTTTGGGGGGAAAACAAGTCCACTTGTAAACCTTGTGTAACTTTAAAAAGAGACCAGGCAGTTGCAGTGCTTTATTGAGATGTTTCCCTCCGAACCTTCGACGTACAGTATGAAATATTACGGCACAAAGCCAGATGTGCTTCTCAAACAAGTTTCCATGGAAACTAGCGTGTCTTCTCATCTTTTTATAAACTGGAAATGTATTTGCCATGTGCTGATTAACTTTGGTTATCTTGAGCCTGCAAAGAGAGAATGTGAGGAACAGAGGAGGAAGCGCTTCAAGTCCCCCCCTCCCCAACACCTCACGCACACACACACACACACACACACACACACACACACACACACACACACACACACACACACACACACACACACACACACACACACACACACACACACTGTTATCTCTTAACTGTACATGTTTCCTGCCTTATGCTGTCCAAGGTCTTGTGCTTTTCCTTAAGCTAAATGATTTTACAGGCCTGGCTGGAAGACCATTGTGATTGAACGTATGCGCACACAGACACACACACGTGCTGGGGGGTGGGGGTACTTCTTGCCTTAGGTCACTAAAAAACATTGTTACAGCGGATGTCACTCTGCATTTGGAGTTATGCCAAGTCCTCTACGGTGCATAGAGAAAGCTCAGACTCGTTCTTCGCTGGACTTGTGCTGACCTTGCTGTGTTTGCATGGTGGGGTTGATACAGTACATCCATATGTTGAATACACACCATTACACCAGCGAGAATGATCGAACATACACCGGGACAGGCTGTATAAAATATTTTGACTAAATTACGCTGCACTGTAAGTGGCTAATCCAGAACAGCTGTAGCCGACCGTTATAAACATAGATGGTGGAACTAGCTGGTCCGGGGGTGTTACACCACCCACTTGAGACGGACACTTGCTACTTGGAATATGAATGAAAGTTAACTCAAGCACCTTGCACATGATCACGAAATTGCTTTGCGCTGGCTGAGCCATTGTTTTCCTATGAAGGGTGTGGTGGCCCCCAACTGGACAGCAGCGCTAACCTGCAACTTTGAGCCCATTTACATCTGACCTTTCAAAGCACAGCCATTGAGTTAACGGCTGCATGCGATAAAGCCAAAAATAACTCAAGGAAGCAGCAACATTGGAGGAGTATCATCTTTGTTTCTCACTTCCCTGAACATAACACTGGTCTTTTCTCCATCTTTTGCTCTTCTGCACAGAATGACAGGTGTCACTGTGTCCTTTTGCATTGAGTTTAGATGTGTAGTTTGAATACAAAATGGATATGACAGTTTTTCAATTTCGCCACTTTCATAATGTCTGCTTGAGTAAAATAACACGGAGTGCATTTCATCTGAATCGCACTGAGTCAGCTTAATTTGGCAGAAACAAGCCAAGTGTGAAAACACCCCCATGACGTTGCCAGTATTACTGCACCCCCTCCTGATTGTGTTTCTGCCAAGTATTGAATGTCAAGATTCAAAAGGGCTTCAGCGAGACAGTCAGGTAATCAACGGTTTAAATGTGGGACAGCATGTAATGTGCTGAGCAAAATGTATTTCAGGAAGAAAAATTAAAACTAAAATCACTACAGCAGGAGGCACCATGTGGCCCTACCTTTACTAATCATAATGTAAATGTCAAAAGGTTTGTTCCATCAAGCTTTTATGCTTTATCAATCATTTTATCTATAGTGGATGAACAACAAAAAACACTGCATTTTGTACAGAGAAATAGAACAAATTTGTTTAAAAAAGGCACATTTACTGGCTTTTTATAGCACTTCTGATGCAGACAAAAATAGCATCGAGTTTCTATTTCTGCAGCCCTATTTTGAGCTCATAGTCAACATCTCATCTACAATCTTTGAGCGCCGAGTTGAAACCGAAATTATGCGTCAGCATCCTAACACAGACCCACCTACAGCACACAGCTCTACCATTGAGACTGCAGAACAATGAGGCGGCAAAGATTGTCGACACTTTAAGGGTCTGATATTTTCCGCATTGGCTATGCCGACGCATGCCTGGTTCTGTATATACGCTCCGTTTTGGTGCGATTGACAAGTTCCACACATGCACACTAGAAATCAAAATAGCAACCGAACACGAAGAGCTCCTCCGTCTGATTTTCTTACCTGAAGAAAAAAAAAAAAGGTGCTGAAGTTCGCTCTGTCTTGGGTCAATTATTTCTGCTTCTCTTCCCAGGATCATAAATAAGAATACATTAATTCAACGATGCAACTTTTTTTTTTATTATGTTCACTGTGTGACAACCCTGCCGAAGAACATCAAGAACAGTAAAATGTAAAAATAGAACTCTTTTAGAGACAAGTTGTAACGGTGCAGGTGAGAGCATCTATTTTAGTCGGCGCTGTCACAAAAAATGGGAGGTGCGAGGACGGCGGACACAGAAAGCATAATTTGGCCTTCTCCTGGTTTCCAGTCAGTGTCCCTTTTGTTAGCCAGCAGACACTGATGAGTAGCCAAAACATGTACGTAGCTGCCCCGTCCCGTACGCATTACAATGCAGCTCATTTCATCTGCATAACAATAAGCTGTTAAAGGTGTGTGAGCTTCACACATGTGCTTAGGCTGCAGAGGTTTCATTCAGTACAATTAGAGGTGTTCAAATTTGCATTATTGTCAATTTTTTTTTCAAAGCCTAGACCTTAATATTCACTGCAATTATTTTTTTGCACAATTATAGAGCAGAAGATTTTAGTTGTTAATATTAATAGTACTGTACTATCAGATTGCAAAAGGAAAATACAGAAATATACAATACAAATAAAATTGCTTAGCAACTAATAATTACAGTATAAGTGACAATAAAAGATACATTATAAGATGGTATATACTGTATAAATTAGTGGTAAATATATACAGTAGTTCTGGTGCATAGGGAATCGGGATGTGCAAATGATAGACTATACAGTCTGAATTAAAATCAACTAGTTGGTATGTAAAAGATAAAACATTAAAAAAAAAAACACTGACTAAATATTTGCAACAAAGAGCAACTGCAATTTTTTTTCCTTAAATGCTATGAATAATGGAAATTACAACCTGAAAAGGCTGAGAGAGCGAGAGAGAGACAGAGAGAGGCAAACGAGGCTTGAGCAGCTGCTTGATCCACAGCCCATGTGGCTTTAATTCACTGTTACATCAGCCAGCTGCTCACACCAATACATGTGATTCCTCATGAGAAACCTATTGGAAGGGACGGTTACATTATAGATTAGGGATTATTCAATGTAAGGATAGTCTGGTTTTCGTACTTTAACGGGGGGGGGGGGGGGGGGTGGTATTCCATACTTTGAAAATATCGCATATGGTGGCAAATATCCCGATATTCTATTTAATCGAATATCGGCCCAAGCCTAGACACAACTGTTGATGTTTAGGTTGGGAGGCGCTGAGTGTCTCTCCATGTCAACTGATAAGTCCAATTAGGTTTCAACTCAAGTTATTTCTTGATAACTTGATAACTTACAATTTAGTACAATTTAGTATTTACCCTTTATCATGTGGAAGTGGAATGTCGATCCAGCGAACTAAAGCTGGGATCTAGACCTCTGGGGACGTGTACTGTAACTATCAACCTCTGCATTTTGGCGTAAACAGAATAGGTTTCACAATCCACTTTCAACTTGATTAAAGAAACTTTAAAAGATGCATCTGAACGCTGTCCAACATGTTACAGCACCGTTAACTCTTTAAATTGTCAATTCTGGAGACCCAGAATTCCATTTGAAACGTGGACTTTCTTTTCCTTCGGTATCCACGTTCACCCACGTCTTCGCTCCGGGACGTTCTCATTCTTTTATCGAAAGTGTGACTTCTTCTGATCTATTAAGAAGAACAATGTTTATTTGTCACACAGCACACCACATGCTTGCACACATACACACACGCTTTGGATGGTGGCCGGTGAAATGGTTCCTCTGCATTTGACCCATCCTGGCTTGTCCTTCCTCCGGGGCCACAGCCAGGAGCAGTGGGCAGCATACGTGGACGCGCCCGGGGACCAGGTGATAAGTGTCCATCGCTGGTCAGACGATGATGTGTGAATGTTTTTGAGGGGGGTCCTTACTGACGTGAGGTGAAGGAAACCCCACGTGAGCACGGGGAGAACATGCAAACTCCACACAGAAAGGATCCTATTTGGGAGATAACCCGCCCGGAGCACGGTGCCAACAGCGCCCCAGGGGGGAATCGAACCCAGGACCTTCTTGCTGTGAGGCAGCAGTGCAATGCACTGTTTTTTCTCGGTCACTTGAGGTGGTGGGGATGTTCCCCCCCCCCCCCCCCCCCCCCCCGAGGGTGCTGTTTTTTGTTGTGAACGTTGATCGACATCCATAGTTTACCGACCACGACTATCAAATTCACAGCGGCCGCCTTTCATTTCCTGCACTCTCTTCTTTCCTGGGAAAAGTGAACCCCGCCACCAACGATGGAAACAGCATATAAAGGAGCACACGCTTGACAAAAATACATTGAATTGCTGATTTGTTTAAAAAAAAAAAATCTGCAAAAAGAAAGTATAAAATAGTGGATTCCTAAACAAAATAATCATACGGATGAACACTTTGACCAAATGTGGCTTCAACGAAACAAAGCCCAGCGTCGTTTCTTAAGCGCCGCTTTGGCGCCCGTCGCTGTTCCCTCTCGATCCGTTGCCCCCACCCACCCTCCATCCACGGAGCACGCGTCTCCAGCTCCTCCTCCACCTCCCCGCTCCCCTGACTGGAGATCTCCCTCCCCGAGTCACATCTCCTCCAACTCCGCGTGGGGCAGGGCGCGCTGTTATCCCCCACCGGCGTCAACACATGTTTTAATCCAAGCTCGGAGGCATTACCCCGCGTGTTGGATTCGACCCGCGGGTCGCTTGAAGAGCCCCGCAGCGCGGCGAGGGTTAATACCGGAGGAGAACATCATGTGCTGAGCTGCACCTGCGGTGTTTGCATCGGGAGATACTTCAATAATACTTTTTTTTTTAAGGCACGGATTCGCAGCTGACATTTTTACGTTTTATTTGTATTTTTTTTTTTCCATTAAAAAAAACAAACCAAAACCCATCAGCATGTAACTTCACATCACCGTGGGAAGTGAAGTGAGTTTAATCCGCGGGCCGAGACCCCGATCGGCTTCCCGCACCCAACCGGGTGCCCCACCAAGCCGGCATGACTCTGGGTGCAGTGACCGAGGCGGGAGGCTGCTTCTGCTCCTGTTGCGGGGCCAAAATGATGCCCTACTTCAGCGACGACTCGGTGGTGTCCCAGAACCAAATCAACCAGCTGTGAGTTCCGCGACACGATCGCCGTACTTGTCACCCCGCACACGACACGGTCACCACGCCGCCTCGCCTTACGTCACGCTAACAATGTTTTGAAACGGCGAATGGTGGTGACGTGATATTCAGTGTAAGCTGAAAAGTTGTAACTCTTTTGCAACATGGATGTTAAGGAATATCCAAGTGACGTACGGGATGTTACTCATGCTGAAATTACACCGCGGCGCCGAGAATGAATCATCGTACCTGTCTCACCGGTTGTGACACACTCTACCCACAGATCACCATATACAGTAGCATTGCCAGGGCATCCATATACTCTGCGTACCTGAGCTGGTGCAGTTTTCATTATTCTCCTTTCTCGCTGTTGCGGTGACTGTGTTTGTGTGGATACCGTGCGTGTGTGGATAGATCAGATGAGCGCTTGTTTAGCCCCCTTGTAGCGTGGAACACATGGAAAAAGTTGATTGTTTGGACCACAGCTGATCCATACCTATCTCTACCAACGTGTCGACCCACAGAAGAAACTTAGCTGGAGATGACTGTGGACCGGAGGCTGTCTGTCAAGAAAATCACTTAAGTAATCTGGCACTTTAAGGACACTGGAGTGGTGTACTGAAATGAGAGATTGACCTTGGCTTGTATAAAACCTGACAACTGATTAAGCTCGACCTGGTGGGTAAAGGTGGTTTTATACATTTATTTGGATTACCCAGGCTGTCTTCAGC
This sequence comes from Zeus faber, assembly GCF_960531495.2. Classification (NCBI taxonomy): domain Eukaryota; kingdom Metazoa; phylum Chordata; class Actinopteri; order Zeiformes; family Zeidae; genus Zeus; species Zeus faber. The sequence continues at coordinate 12,347,240 of NC_137197.1, forward strand.
AGATAACCAAATGCAAAAATGAATCTACTGTGTAGCCAGCTGAACTAAGTAATGCAATTACGGTAATTGCTTTAAGGACTTTGAAATGACAATGAATGCGACGGAAATTCTATCACAGTGTCCATTTGAGCTATTGAACAACTTGTTGAAAAGCAGCAAATCTACATTATACTCACTCAAAAAGTTTATAGAAAAAATTAAAGGAATGTACTTCAGGCTGAGATATTTATATTTGCCAGAGTCAGGTTTTAAACTCAAAGCATCTGTTGAGTTGTTCACCTTCATCACTGACACTTTGCGTGAAGTGTTGCCAGGAGATAAAAATATTGCATGATCCAAAATAATCTTGGCACTATATATATATATGATATGTGTGCACTCAGCTACAACATTAAAAACCACCACTAAGATTGTGTAGCCCCCCCTCATACCACCAGAACAGCTCTGACCCATTGAGGCATGGACTCCACAAGACCTCTGAAGGTGTCCTGTGGTATCCGACACCAAGACGTTAGCGGCAGATCCTTTAAGTCCTGTAAGTTGTGTAAATTGCGAGGTGGATCCCCAATGGATCAGGCTTGTTGTTCCAGCACATCCCACAGATGTTCCATTGGATCAGACCCTACATGATGTAGAAGAAAACGTGGTTCATCAGACCAAGCCTCCTTCTTCCATTGCTCCATGGTCCAGTTCTGACGCTCACATGCCCATTGTAGGAGCTTTTGGCGGTGGACGGGGGTCAGCATGGGCACTCTGACCTGTCTGAGGCTACACAGCCCCACACAACGAAAGCTGTGATGCACTGTGTGTTCTGACACCTTTCTATCATAGCAGCATTAACTTTTTCAGCAATTTGTGCTACAGTAGCTCTTCTGACCTTAAAACACCACAAGACCTGTTGTTTTAGAGATGCTCTGACGCAGTTGTCACCACAATTTGGCCCTTGTCAAAGTCGCTCAGGTCCTTACGCTTGCCCATTGCAGAACTCCTTCTCTCAGTGGTCTCTCACAAGCTGTTTGTTTTTCTTTTCCAATTGTCCTGAGTCTTTCCATTCACTATTCATTCAGCTGTCTTTGACTGTATAATGTCCAAACACATCAACTTCAAGAACTGACTGTTCACTTGCTGCCTAATACATCCCACCCCTTGACAAGTGCCATTGGAACAAGAGGAGCAATGTTATTCACTTCACCTGTCAGTGGTTTTAATGTTGTGGCAGATAGGTATATATACACACACACACACACACACACACACAATATTCTATTTATCGATCATACATTTTACCTTGTGCGCAGCTGTCAAATGAGAGGAGTTGGTCTACATCGACCCAGTTTTAGTGAGCTGATACTAGTAGTTGAGGTAATGGCTACCAAAAAAAGAAAACAAATCTAACAAATAATACAATTACTAGTGTCTAATTGAAACAACACAAATATATTTATTGAGGCCTGGTGTTTATTTTATGCAGTCAGTTGTTCTTCCTGGACATGAGTCAGGTGGAGCCTGCTTCCTAAAAGCTTTGCTTTTATGGCCTTTCCGACATCATGATGTTACTGGGTAAACCAACCCTCGGGTTTTTATTCCCGCTAATCTAATCTTGCACAAGGTGGGTTGATGGGAAGATGTTAGAGCCCGTCCCACACACACACACAACACATACAACGTGAGGCACGTGTGCCTGGTAAACACCACCAGATGTAGTAAAGGTCTAACTTCCTTGTTTTGTTTAGTAGTTGTATAGTTCATGGTAGATTTTCTTTCTTCTATGTGTAAATGTATTGTTATTTGCTGATTTCTGTAAGAATTGCGATGCGGAAATATGCAAACCCCTAATCATGGCACAAAGCCTCCATCTCCTAGACCTCAGCATGGTGTATTATTTTGACTGTGCGCTGAGAGTGCCTGTACATACAGGAGTCACAGAGACACTTGTTTAACCAGTACTTGGGTCGGTAATTACAGGCCCGCAGAGGCCGTTGATATAGATAAGTGTTACCTGTTGCATTGTTTTGGCACTAATTTTAGAAATACCGGTAAATCCTCACGTCCTTCCGCTTCTTGTCAAGGGAAAATTGATAAGATCACACGTCACTTGCGTAGTGTTTTTGTGTGTGTGAGACAACGACATAAGATTTGGCAGGTCAAGAAGGAAGTCATATACTGCGTAATTCACAGCATGTATTTGTGTGTGTATACATACATATAATAGCACAGCACATTGATTGCTTTCTTCTTTGTTATTTTAACCACACACTACACTACCACACAGCAAAGTGCTGGTACCACCAAACACTGCTTTGCCACCTCTGTTATACTACAGGCCAAGTGCCCTTTCGTTTTATACTGCTTGGACGTAGTTCTACTGTACTGTTTGCAGATTACTCAGAGGGACTTTCCAACAAGTTCAGAATAACCCGGTACAGCTGGCTCAGGTTGTAGTTCACTGTAGTTCAGGTGTCTGCAGGCCAATTTCAGCCACACACTGAGCCTGCAGGCCGGCTGGAAACGGAGCTGGCCGAAGTTCCCCCTTCGTTCACTCAAGGCAGCAGGTCTGGGCAGCAGCAGTCTGCCAGCCAACCGACTGTTGATAAAGCAAGTCTATGTTTAGTTTGGCCCAGTATCTGCCTCTCCTATCACTCCAGACCCCTTTTCCCAAACACTTTGACCCTACATTCGGAATCACCGTTACAGTACCGCTTGAGTACTGTGCATTGAACTTGACTTTGTTATTTTTATCTATCTTGTCAATATTTCTTTGACCAACAACCGTCTGTTTCAGGATAACAAGGCCTTATTTGCACGTGTGGGCATGCTAATACGTGTGGCGCACATATGCCCTCATGCACCCAAGCACGCACATACACCAGCATATTCCCGGATTCCCATAGGCCGTGTCTGTCTCCAGTTTGAACTCATAAGGCCTTAGTGAGGCCTGGCCCTATATTTATCCCACTCTGGTCCTAAGAGTGACTAATATGGGCAGGGACGCCAGGGGGGGAGCGGGTCACCCACTTATCTGCCTGCCATGTGAAGGGGTCCTTACATAGCAATGATTGTGTCTGCCACTGTTGCCCTGACAAATACCGCTTCTGCTTGGGGCCCGAGACGGCATCATGCCAAATGAAGACCCCTTCCAACTGTCTATGTTCGACACTCTGACTGGGCCTTGTCCATCCTTGATCCATTCGCTCAGCACCTTTACTCCTTCTCTCAGTGGTCTCTCACAAGCTGTTTGTTCTTTCTTTTCCATTTGTCCTGAGTCTTTCCATTCACCATTCATTCAGCTGGCTTTTACTGTAACATGTCTCGTTTCTGTCGCTCTCTGAAAATGTACGAAACGCCTGCCACAAATAGAGGAGCGGGTGGGCTTGGCCCCACTGCCCTTTCTTGTGTATGTGTGGAAAAAGGGGCGGGGTTCACCCTAAACATATTTGGATGCTTAAAGGTGACTGCTTACTGCCCATAGCATGACTATCAGCCTAGATGGAGACAAGAAATACTCAATAGATGTTTAGATCTTGCCCACAAATTGTAGTTTAGCTCAGAATTGACAAGTTCTGTATTTCACTTCCTGCCAAACTGTCTTTTCAGCCTTGCTTATTGTAAGTGAACAAGCTGATTAATGAGCTAACTCGTCCTAATCATTATTACCCTGCATTTGACCTTACTGTCTTTGATATGGAATATATGCTATTTTGAATAGCAGAGTAAAGCCACCCAAAGCACCCGGAACTTTAAGTCCCAGGAACTTTTTCCAAGGAACTAAAAGATTCCTTCAGCCCATTGTTGTCTGCGTTTCCACCGCAGTCTAAAAACCCCACAAATATTATGCTAATTAGTCTGATGACATGAAAAGTGACTGCTGTTTTTAAACGTCATTTTTACGCGCAACCGTACAACAAGCCGCTCCACTCCAGTCCAGTGGGTGGCGGTAATGCAAAGGACTATACACCAACAAGAAGAATAAAATGGATGAAGAATGTCAGCCAAAGTGGAATATCACGTTGGTTGTCGTTCTTTATCCATGTTCTTCTTCCGTCCTTGTATTTATTGTAAAAAAAAAAAAATCAACCCTTTGAAACATATTGAAAACATAAGTTCACACATCGCGAATTTTGCCCTGCATTTTGCAGTTTGCAATCCAGATTTAAAAAGATGGTGGCTAAAATAAAATGCTGCGAGGACTCGACCAATCCCAAATGTTCATCGCTGCAAGGTTCACCTTCAAAGTTCCAGGACTTTTCAGGTTCAAGAGATTATTCGTCACATACATATACATACAGTCATACATATATGCAAAATGTACTACCCCCCACCGAGCAGGGACTTTCAGGTTCCGGGGACTTTGTCTTGCGCTCCTGAATTGAGACTTTTAAAGCTTTACTTTATTTTTTTTTCAAAAGTAATTGACTGTCTTTTACACTCCACCTGAGAACTAGTCATGAATTCAACCATTGCAGTTCATCTGTGTGTCTGTGGATGTGTTTTTGCATAAGTGCCTGCCCTTGGAAGTGTGTACATGTGAGTGTATCATTGATGTTGTACAGTAGGGCTGACATAGATGGTCACTGCCAAGCTCATTGACCTCAGATGCGTGAGTGTATGTGTAAATTGGGAAGCGGTAATGAGATACTGTCACAGCGTCTACATGCTGAGCTACGTGCCGAGAGTCAGTGAGATCTAGTTTTCCAGTTTTCTCAGCAGGACGCAAACCTTTTCAGGTGAAGGGGCCCAAAAACCTCATTGGGTTACAGACTCCAATCTCGTTTTGTCCACATCTTAACTTGGCACAGAAAGTTCCTACACATTGAGGGAGAGAAAAAGACCGTGTGATTAACCAATTTGGGTTATTAAAGCATTTTCTGTTGTTGCCCTCCTAGAGCTTGGACAGAAACTTGTCAAAATCTCAATAGGTTTGTGCAATTTTTACTGAAACGGGGAAAAGAACGAGTCAATGAAAGTGGTGAAATAAAGGTGTAGAACTAACTGTAATGAGGAGAGGGAGTAAAGGAAGTGAAATGTAGGTCGAGAAGTGCTGTCGACTCAAATGTTGCAGAAGAGGAAGTGATGTAGGTATGAGGAAACGGTAGGATCAGAGGTTGGACGTCTGTTGGGGAAACGAGCCGCTTTCGCTCGGCCGACTTTGCCCCCGTCTTTCCCGGCAGCCCGGACTCTGCAGTTCCTTTTAAAGGACGGACAGAAAGACGAGGGGATGTCTGGGTGAGGTTACAGGGGACAACAGGAAGACAGAGGGGAAAACGTTGCCTGCCCATTTGTGCTTTCAAAGTGAAACTGAACTCGCAGAAGAACTGTAATTGCCGGGTTCATTGGGTACAGCCAAGTAAAAGCCTGCTGCCAGGGAAGAGAGCCCAGTGGAATATTAGAAGGTAACAACCCCGGCCACCGGTTGTCAGTTCACATGATCACGGGACCATTTGATTGAAAACGGTACAACCAGCTTTGATGGGCAGGGCTCACTTTGAGCCCGGGTGATATTTGGTGTTTTGCCTGTCGAGGCCTGGCTTTCACCTCTCACTGCCTTAACCTCTGAGCCTCTAGGCCACGAAACTACTACGGTTACGCTTGACACAGCTGGTTTTTCCAACGCCCAGTATCAGCACTTCTTATGTAAAGGTTTCTTCAGCGTCACAATCACACAATAAGTTAGATTTTTCTTTTGTCAAAATGCAACGAGGGCATATTTGCATTACAACTCCAGAGTAGCTTTATTTAAAAAAAAATGTATTTTATTTTTTTTTGTTTACTGGATGTTCGACACTGAGCTTGGACAATGGCAAACAAAGGTTTACGTCTTGAATTTCAGCCATTGTAGTAAAGGCTGCCTGCCTGAGCCTCTGCCCTTTTTTGTGAAGGTAATTTTGTAAGTTTGTACTCCAAACAGGGTGACTGTACCCTACGGAAATTGTGCTGCATAATATCGAAATCCATCACTATCTGTCACTGGCGAGTGATCTTGAGCCAGCTCGCAGTGGTTAGCGATGACCTCACAAAGACTTGGGAACAGCAGCCAGGTTCTCATCATCCCAAAGCGGCAAGAGTGGGAGAGGACTGCGTGTTGCATCATGATGAAGGGGACGGTTCGCGGGTCCGGTGGTTGTCATTTGACTCTGCAGAAAACTCTGAGAAAATAGGTTCAACCAGTTTTCGGAAGCATCGTAAAGGACCCGGAGTCAGCGTGCCAGACGCACCGAACGAGTCAATCACACTGACGCAAACGAACCAGAAACATTTACCTCAGCTTATGTTGTGTCCTTTGCGGCGGTGACCTCGGTCAGAGTTAACGCAATTATCCCCGCGCGCACGCACACCTACACACACACACACACACACACACACACACACACACACACACACACACGCGTACACGTCAAAACCATTCCTGGCCACAATGGAGGGGTCAACCTTTATCAATACAACACAACAATACAACCTGCCCGATTGTTGAGAACTCTGTGCTGGTGAGTTTAAATCTCTGGTAAATCCTTAGGGACTGGTGCACCGCTTTTATTGACCCACAAGCCCTATCAGCCCCACCGCCTCGTGTGTGTGTGTGTGTGTGTGTGTGTGTGTGTGTGTGTGTGTGTGTGTGTGTGTGTGTGTGTGTGTGTGTGTGTGTGTGTGTGTGTGTGTGTGTGTGTGTGTGTGTGTGTGTGTGTTGCAGCTGTGTGGAGAAAGTAGGGAACATTGTGTCCTGAGTTCCAGAGTTCACGTTGGGGCTGCAAGCTTGTTTTGCCTGCACCGGCCCGTCCGCCCTGCGAGTCGGGGAGCTGAATGGAGCATTGTGACGGCGACAAAGCCTGCGACGGCTCACACTCGCCCTCCCCCTGTTCCCCTCATCTGCTTTTTCTGAGACATTGCCAGTGCGTGTGCGAAGGATTGAACTGATTAGCTCCATTTTGATCATGTAAAAGAATAAATTATCACGTAGCGGGGAAATCAACTTTCGTCTTACTTGGGCTTTTGATGTTTATATTGACGTTCTGG
>NC_137197.1:12354447-12394447 GCF_960531495.2 Zeus faber
TGACGGTGAAGGGCGCTGCCCTTTTCCTCCCCAGGGGAAACAGTCCCACTCCTAACTCCACCCCTCGTATCAGCCAGCGGCGAAACAAACACACAGGTGAGGAGGCTCGCAAACATGTCATCATGATCATAGTGCACCGATGCACCAATATCTGCTTATGAAAATAAGATCCCATGTTAGAGAATCCCGCTGAGGTCAATTATGTTGAAAGATATGCAAATCTAGTGTCGGGATATCAGCCGAAACTGAACATTTCAGGCAGAGCTCCCTCTATGTCAAACTTCTGCAGCTTAAGAAATGTTTTCATATCTCATGATTTAGATTCTAATTGTGATGATTGATTATTATGGGCGTGGACATTGTGTGACGATATAACTGTCATGTGATTTCATCATGACCTGATGACGAGGATAGAACGATAATTTGATATTTGTTTCTACTTCAAATCCAGCCTTGGAATCCAGTAGACTGCCAGCTCCCCCCCCCACACAGACACATACACACATACACACACACACGCACACACACACACAGTAGGATAAATACTGCAACATGTTTTCCCAAATGAAATTCCTCAAGCACCCACATCGGAACAGGTGGCGTGAACTATGCTGCTGCTGTTATACAACACGGACTGTTTGGCTCACTAGGTCGGCGGGTAGAAGAAGGCGTCATTATTTAGTCATGTTTATCAGCGTGTGTGTATATCAGAACAAGAGTGACAGCTGTTTGGGGAATACCTAACACTGTTTGTCAAGGGAGTCGCTCAACCAACTCTGAGTGATTTTCCTATTGCTATAGAAAGCCTCAACTTTTAGGGCTGCGTATATATATATATGCATAAATATATCAATCTCCTATATCTTTTTGTTTCCTCTTATCAGAATGGAATTTTGAAAGTAGTTTTGTGTAAATATTTTCCAAACATTTAACAAAGTGTTGGGGTAAAAGGTTGGTTGTTGTGTGATAAAACATGAAACTAAAAGTTCTCCGAGTGCAAGCGCGTTCCTCTGAAACCTGAACCTAACGCTGGCTCTCCTGACGTGCAGGTGACCTCCGGCAACACCTCCAGACCATGTTCACGCTGCTGCGGCCAGAGGACACAATCCGACTGGTCAGCTCAACACTCCCACAACATCCCAAATTTCAAAGCATATTCCAGAAATATGCCAGAAATTCTGCTTATTATTGTGCCAGTACACACTATGAAACAAAACTATTTCCACCCATCTTCTTGTCCTTGCTGCAGGCTGTGCGCTTGGAAAACGCCTTCCCCCAGTGCACGCGCTACATGGTGGTGGTGTCCACCAATGGTCGTCAGGACACGGAGGAGAGCATTGTGCTGGGCATGGACTTCTCCTCCTCTGACAGGTTGGTCATTTGGCCATTTTGTACGAATGAAGGATAAGATGTGACCTAAAATGGTCCTGTTTTGTCTGGGGGGAGGAGCTGATACTTCGGTAATTCTTAGCTAATAATATATCTAGACAAAGAACCCTTGTCGGAGTCTTTCATTTCTGTTCAAACTGGTTAAACAGTTATTTGTAGCACCTTGTGGCTAAATAAAGTGTGTAATAAATAACTTTTATTTATTTTTTTGGTCACATGGATTATCATTTACTTCTATCGTTGTCGGGCTTGTCCAGTTGCTGCACATTGGGCCTGGTTCTACCTCTGTGGAGCAACACCCTGATACACCTGGATGGAGACGGGTGAGAAACCAACACTTCCTGTCCCCACTGCAGCTGAACACTGTGACTTATTGGAAGTAACGCATCAATAGCTTTGATTTTAAATCCCCCCCCCCTCTCTCTGCAGTGGTTTTAGTGTTTCGACAGTCAACAGAGTTCACGTCTTCAAGCCGGTCTCTGTCCAGGCAATGTGGTGAGTACCACTAACTTCAAAGAATACTAGGTTCCAGGCCTTATTCAAATGGGTCATGAGTCAAGTCATGCATAACTCTTCATGGCACAACATAAAAACAACATGAAATCTCCTTCTGGTATTCATATGTTATGTCCGTAAAAATGTATGCATTTTATCAGGTTTTTCAGGGCTTTATTGACTCTTTTGCACTTCCATAATCCGGTTCTTTTGTTTACATTAGAGACTAGTATTTACAAGTACTAGTACGAACGTAAGAGACTAGAAACAGGAAGTTGCGCCACTTCGTACTGGCAGCTAACCGTCGCCAACTTTACGCTTTGGAGTACAGCGGCAATTGTAAAAAGTACATAAAAAAAAAAAAAAAAAATGATATTACTGTTATTCAAAACATGTTAAAGAAGACACGTGGGACTATAATATGAGCTTCCTGCTTAAATGGGTGCCCCACCTCTCCTTTAAGTATCGGCCAATACACAGTGTCCATACAATCAACACATTTCACTGAAAGGATGGTGTAAATGCCAACAGCTAGGTTCCAGTTATGATCCAAAACCAGCAGTCTGAATGTATTTCTCTCCATTAGGGACGTCTGACACGCCTCCATGTGTGAACAAAGCAGAAAATCAAGCTTGGGTTATACAAAAACATTTGACGTGTCTAAGAATTTCAGTGTCACTTTTTTTTTTTTTAATGGGGGTCGGGGTGTTCTCCGATAAGCTTCCCTATTTTAGTTTGGTATTAGACTAAAATATAGCTGCATTCCCGCTTCAAACTAAACTGTAGCCTCGCTCCTCCAACCCACTTTGATCTTCACACCCAAATTTCTCGCCAATCTCCTCTTTTCCTTTGTGTCTTTTTCTCCCCAGTCTCTTGCTTTTACCCCCCCCCACACACACACACACACACACATTGTCCTTATCTGTCCTTTTATTCTCTCCTTACATTGTCACTTGTCTCTCTTCACTCCTGAACTGTCGTTCTCGACAGCCTCCTCAAAGAGCCGCCTCTGATCTTGGGTTATCATCCCTCTCCCACATCCTTTCATCACTCACTCTTTTCTGGCGTTGTTCTCGGCGCTCCGTCCTAGTGATTTACCACTTAAAATCCCTTTCATTTTCTTGCCTTGCGCCGTCTCGGTGCGTTTTGTCTTTACTCACCTCGTCTCAAGTTTTTTTTCTCTCTTCCTGACTTCTGCGTCCTTATTTACATTGAAATTGTTTACATTCAAGTCATGCGAGTTATATTTATTTTTGGTAACATGGCCAAGACTGACTCGTGGTTTGCATGTATGTATGTTGTTGGAAGCACGACTCATTACATGTGAATTCTCTTTGGAAGAACGGTTCCATTGTCTTCTAGTCAATACGCAATATTTTATTCCTTGTTCATCCTCGTCCTAGGTCCGCCCTGCAGTCACTCCACAAGGCCTGCGAGGTGGCGCGCTGCCATAACTATTACCCCGGCAGCCTGTTCCTGACCTGGGTCAGCTACTACCAGAGCCGTGTCTCCTCCGACCAGATCTGCATCAACGAGTGGAACGCCATGCAGGACGTCCAGTCGCACCGCGCCGACTCGCCCGTCCTCTTCACCGACGTGTAAGTCGGGATCGGCTAAGCTACTAAATTACTGACTAAATACTAACAAATGACCACTGTACATCTTCCCCTTTTTTCGACCAAAATGGGCTGTATTTAATTCAAATCAAATCTAAATATGGTCTTCAGCTTCAGTTTATAGGGTCATTTTATTAGCTGAAAAAGTGCGGGGTGTCAATACTGTTTTGTTGACTGGATAAACAATTTCTAGACATTAATTTTTTTTTTTATTAAATAAACACAAAGGTTCTGCAAGTGTCCTCCACTGATGATTCCCTCTGAGCACAATTAAAATTTGTGCTGGGTGGATCTTTTCGATAAAGTCTGCAGATCTGTTCATTTCCGCGCTCGGCAAGTTGCAACGGGAAGCCAATCAGTTTGGACGATCTCAAGCTGATCTGAAAGCTTCACCTCCGACCAATCACATTTGTCGATATAGAACTAAGCCCCGCCCTCACCTCATGGACAGGTTGCGCTTGTAAACACCATATACACACACACACACACACACACACACACACACACACACATGTAACGGAGACAGATCCGCGGTGTCCAAAACTCTGAGGAGAAACAGAAAGATAGTGTGTCGTTGGGACACATACATCCATAGTTTGGCATTTTTTTGGGGATATTTAAGTTCCGGCCAAAAGCAGACGGTAAATATTCATTGTGTAAAATATGTCGACGGGACGTCCCACCCCCTGTTTTTAAGCTAAATAAACACAGATAATATTTGACCCGAATCTCTCCCATTTGTCCAGGAAATTGAAATCTTCCAGGACATGTTGACCGGCACCAATTTTTATTCTCACGGAAACTCTGCTTGGCACATCGGTGTCGAAACCCTAAATTGGCTCATTCTTACTCAGAAATGTACTGAGTCGACAAAGGCCGCCGAGCTTCTCCTTTGCTTCTCCGAACGTCGCTCTAACGCAAATCTGCGCTTGTGCCACAGATTCTCAGAAGTCCGCTCCTCCCTCCTTTCACAATCGCTGTGTTTTTCCCACGCGCTCGGGTTGAGTGCTCAGCTGCTTCTCCGGGGTGGCGGCAGGGCGGTCGCCGCTGGCACTCACTCCTCTCTGGCCTTTTACCCTGGAGGAAGACCAGGGGGTCACGAGACCTCTGCAAAACCCCCTGAAAAGCACGTGCCCCCCCACACAAACACACACACAGACACACAGCAAACACAAAACAACCACAAAAACAACGTGGTATGCGCACACTTGGCACTGCGTGATATGGGGCTTGTCAGCAGAAAGTTAGGGGATATGAGCAGGTGGATTTATGACTTCACTTTTACCGGTGCAGTTCCCCTTCCTGTCACTTTCGCACGTGTCCTGCTTTCTATTTAAAGGGCCAACATGACACCCAACACACACACACAACAGTCAAATAACTCAGGTTTTTGCCTTGATTTATGTTTGGAAAAATCCTTCAGGAGTGATAGAAAATGCAGGGACAGGTGATGAGAGAGAGAGAGCGAGAGAGAGAGAGAGATTCAGCTGTGGAAAATTAACATTCACACACTTTCGCTCGCTCTCTCCTTCAGTCTTTGTCGCATTGCGTTCTCTAATCCCATTTATCATTTCGCTTGCACCGCTGATTTTTTTAAATTAATTTTATTTTAAATTATTTTTCCTCGATGCGACCGCGGACAGAAGCAACACTCTCCAAAACGAAGTGTGTTTGTTCTACTGCCTGGTCGCGGCTCCGAGCTTCTTCCCCATGCTGGTCACTGTCATACTCTCTGTGTGTTTGTCAGGGTGGGTGCGACTGAACTGCAGGCATGTTGCGGCACGTAGCAAGGTCAAAGTGTTGGCACTCGGTAACTCGATTTCTGCCGCTACGGGACACAAGTGGACAAGCTATGCAGCTGAATGCTCACGCACGCACGCACACACACACACACACGAGCAACCCTGAGGCCTTTTCCTAATGGGTTCAATGAGTCCAGTCGGCTTTCAGGTAAATAAGACGCTCCTCTTTCCACTGTTCCGCTCAAGAAACGCACACGTAGAACTGTCGACCTCAAACACCTGTGCAGTTCAGGCCAACCAGCAATGTGACTGGTTACAGACACACACACACACACACACACAGAGAGAGAGGGGTCTCACTTCAGGCAATTAGGCTACTCGTTGTCCTCGTCAGCGTCGCATCCAAAGGCTAGATGCCCCGACCCACCACCACACACAGCAGTGTGCTTAGTAAGTGAGACGGCAGGAGCCGGTCCAGGGCACGACAACAGGCCTATTCTTACAAGAGCACTTTGTTTGGGAACAGTGGCGGTTCCGCACACTCACATTTTGTTCCCCTTCTTCCCACTCGTGTTTCTGAGAACCCACACAGAGCGGCGATTCTCCGGGTGAACAAGTAATCCCATTGAGATTTAAGGGGGCGGGGGGGGGGGGAAGAGACGCACCGCGCAGCAGGGTACGCCGGGTGGTGTGACGGAGAGGTCAGCGCCAGAGTCCAGTCGTTTTGTGTGTTCCGAGCGGGCGGAGTTTGAGGTATTTTAATAAGTGTGTGTGTGTGTGTGTATGTGTTTTGTTGTGCCCACAGGCCGACGGAGAGGGAGCGCACAGAGAGGCTGATAAAGACACGCCTGCGAGAGATAATGATGCAGAAAGACCTGGAGAACGTCACCTGCAAGGAGGTAGGCGACGCCCTAATTATTAAGTCCCAAGCGGCGTTCATAAGCGGCCGTAGCCCTCAGGTCGGTAGTCGTAACCCTTTCGGTGTTGTCTCGGTCTCCTCGCTCGGCCAGATCCGCACGGAGCTGGAGATGCAGATGGTGTGCAACCTGAGGGAGTTCAAGGAGTTCATCGACAACGAGATGATCGTCATCCTGGGCCAGATGGACAGCCCCACCGAGATCTTCGACCACGTCTACCTGGTGAGAGAGCGCACAGGGAACGCCCTCCCTCCCCTGACCCTAGGCGCCCAAGAGAGGCCTCTGCATTTTCTGTGTTTTTATAATGGCGTCTCCTCTCCAGGGTTCTGAATGGAACGCCTCTAACCTGGATGAGCTGCAGAACAGCGGGTAAGACGAGAACGGACCTCAAATGTCCTCATCTTCTCCCCTTTACACCACAATCGCACTCGGCACCGTTCATTCACCTCGATTCTTTGTTTATTTGTCGTTGTGTTTTTTTATCATCGTGGTTTAAGACAAATGATCTTGATGTTTCTTATCGCAGTATCCGTGGAATAAGTGTGACCACATCATTAGCCTGGACTGCTCGCGTTTTTCTAATGTGACCGGGTGTGTAACCGAGCTCTTCTCGCACCCCCCGCCCCGCCCCGCCCAGGGTTTGCTACATCCTCAACGTGACCAGAGAGATCGACAACTTCTTCCCCGGGATTTTCGAGTACCAGAACATCAGGGTGTACGACGAGGAGGCCACCAACCTGCTGGAGTACTGGAACGACACCTACAAGTTCATCTCCAAGGCCAAGTGAGGACACGCGTGTGTGCACACACACACACACACACACACACACACACACACACACACACTCACACCCATAATGACAGTTTACAGAACACAACTAGTTACACTGGTTTATTTAATTCACTGCGTGCCTTTCACTTCTTGTGTGTTGCCCATTTTTAAGTTCTTGACGGGAAATGTGGCGGATCCTGCCTCCAACAATGGAAACAGCATATAGAGGAGCACATACATAATACAAATTATACTCAATGGCTCTTTCTTATAGTGTCTTAAAGTGCCATTTAAATAAAGCATCACATAGGATTTTTTTTTTAACTAAATAATGTTATGGATTAATTGTAATTGTTTTCAGAATCGTTGTTTGAGATGATTCAATGAATTATAAGTGACACCATAAAATGACAGCGAAATAAGGAAATTGGGTAGGCATCAGGATATTGCTCAAGGTTCACCCAGCAGTGAAAAACATAATAATTTTGCCTTGCGGAATATTTGTAAACATAACGTCAAACTAACTTCCCCTGCCCTCCCTCACCGCGTTAGGAAAGCCGGCGCGAAGTGTCTGGTCCACTGTAAGATGGGCGTGAGCCGTTCGGCCTCCACTGTCATCGCCTATGCCATGAAGGAGTACGGCTGGGACCTGGACACCGCCTTCGACTACGTCAAGCAGCGGCGCGCTGTTGCCAAGCCCAACCCAGCCTTTATGAAACAGCTGGAAGAGTACCAGGGCATCCTGCTGGCCAGGTACACACGTACAAGGGCTTCAAGTACTTGGATTTGATTGATAATTGAAGTATTCCAAGGTATTCAAGATCTGGAATACCTGCGAAATGAGCCATGTGGAGGGGTAAATAGAGCTGAAAAAAGCAATTGAACGATCCCTGTACAGACATACCTACGCACATTATTTATTAATATTTAAGAGGAAATTGGTCCTTCTCTGTGGATAAACTATGAACACAGGCATGAAACAGGTAAAAGAAATCTACTCATACGGACACCTCAGTAAAAGTGTTCTTCTTGAGCTGATATTTTGTCTGGAAACTGGCCTGCTCTGTCTTCGCATAACATTGCAATTGTTGACCTCAAAAAAAGGGGGGGGCGCTGTCTTCATCTTGAGGATTTACTGTCTCGAGCATTATTTAATAACTATTCAAGAACATATTTGAAAGCACCTTAATTATTTTCCTTGTTGTAATTTCCTCTTTTCCCTACTCAGTAAACAGAGGCACAATAAGCTGTGGCGCTCCCACTCGGACGGGGACCTCTCGGACCGCCCCGACCTGCTATGTAAGCCCACCTCCCACTCCCTGGGCCGCTCGGACCCTCGCAACAATAACAACATTTCCTCTCCGTCGCTGCATCACTTCCTGGGCGTGGCCGTGCTGCAGGCCCTGGGCGCCGAGCCCCGTGGCCCCGCCCGGGACCTGCAAGGACACTCCAACGGCCTGTGTGACTCTCCGGAACTCCTCGCCGAGGACCCCTTGCTGCGCCCCGCCCCGAGGCCCCGGGCCGCCACCGCCATCCCCGTGGAGCGGGTGGACACTCCGCCCAAAGTAGCTGTGGCGCTGCCCGCGGCCGTCCCGCACCCTCCCCCCTCCGTTCACGTCCTCCCTCCGCCCTCGGAGCCCCAACTGTCCCAGCGCACGGCGGCGGGGCTGTCACTGGATCTGCCTGAGCGGAGGGTCTCAGAGGACCTCGTCTCCCCGCTGATTCTGGGGTCCAGCGACTCGGACACGCTGGAATACTCCCTGTCGGACTCGCCGAGTACAGGTGCGAGCCCCGCCACGCCGCTCCGCGACAGTCCCAACGACCACAACAACAACCCCAGCGACCCAGTGGCCCCGGCGGCCGGTGCCTTGGACGGCTGCGGCGAGGCTGACGGCTTGTCCAATCACAGCGCGGACAGCATCGACTTCTTCAGCGCCAGGGAGAAGTTCCTGGGTCTGGCCCAGGACGGCTGGACCAGGACGGTGTCGGAGCAGGCGTCGCAGCGGACGCCATTCTCGCCATCCCCCGAGGACCCCAGCGAAACCAAGGCGGAAGAGGAGCAGCACAAGGAGACGAACGAGGTACGGACCCTTCGCCACGCTGAGTCATGGGTTTATTTTCGCAGTGTATTCCCTTACCTGGGAGTCATTAAAGTTCAATTTATCTAATTTGTGATTCATTTATTGTATTTGTGGATTGCTTGGCCACATTGCCACACCGACTGGGAGCGGCTGCTCGGCGTCTGGTGGCTGCTCTAGAGTGATTAATCAGATTGTGTCTCAGAGCAGAGTCTGTTAATTTACTGAGGAGGAACTGATGCACCGAGCTAATTAAACACTGTACTCTACTTCTGCTCCTTTGTGCCGTTTGGTATGGATTATACTGCCACCTGCTGGAAGATGACTGCACTTTCCAGTGCTGGAATGTAGAAAACAAAAGAGAAATTCTAAATCTGACTGTTTTTTCAAAGGATATTTTTAGGATGTTTTATTTTCTGCAATTGCAAATACTGCAGCATCAAACAGTAGTGAGGCACTGTGAGCTGTCATAAACACAGAACAGGAGATATGATCAGTGGAGCTCTGACTCTTCACTCAGCAATGAAGAAAGAATGTTTGTCATTCACTGTGTTTTTTTTTCTCCGTCTCTCAGACTCCTCCGCCTGCGCAGGGCAACGCTGACGAAGCCAGCCTCGACAAAATCCATCACCATGACAACGGGATATCCGTGCGTCACATCGTCACGGAGATCGAGTCCATATCGCACCCGCCCGCAGCCCTCTCCCCCACCTCCTCCTCCCCGCCCTCCCTGCCCGTGCCCTGCCGCAGCCTCCAGGCCGCCCTCCACCCTCCGCAGCAGGAGGAGGACAGGGAGACGGGCGAGGTCACCCACGCCCCCATGACCCCGCCCCCTCACCCGCAATCCCCCTCGGCTGAGCCGTGCGACTGGCCCGCCGGCTCGGTGCGGCGTGCCACCGAGCAGCTGGAGCAGAGACTGAAACAGGAGCTGTCGCCCCCCCATGCCGCGCCGCGCTCCCCCCCGCACTCCCCCAGCGGGGAACCACCTGCCCCCTTACCCCCGGGGGCAGATCCCCCGGCGCACCCACAAAGACTCACTCAGGGAGAGAACGCGCCTCCACCCTTCAGCACCGTCCCCAAAGACACAGAGGGGCCCGCAGAGCACCCAAGACCCTCTGGCTCCGCCACTCCCACTGTGCACTCTCCCAACTCTAGTTTCTCCCCGCACTCCTCACCCCAGCTCCAGTCCCTCCCTAGCCTGGGGGTTGAGGGGGTGACGGCCCAGGAATTGGACACGGATCATGTGGCGCCGCCCCCGCCGGCGCCCTGCGGTGCGGCCTGCGACGCCCAGCGGCGGCTGGTCCACAGCAGCCAGGAGCTGCAGCGGATCCAGCGGACGCTGCGGGAGCTGCAGGCCTTCCTGCACGAGGGCATCGCCCCCGAGGCCGAGGGCGCCCCCCTCCGCCCCCAACAGCGCCCCGCCGCCTCCGGAGGGGAAGCGATGGACACGGAGCCCGAGAGAGGGGAGGAGGCAGGTGGCAGGGAGCGCCAGGGGAAGAGCCTCCGTGAGCCGGCGTGGTGGAGCCGCGCCATCGCGCTGGAGGCCCGGATCCGGCAAGCGGGCCTCACGCCGCCCTCGCTGATGAAGCGCTCAGCCTCGCTGGCCAAGCTCGACCGGCTGGAGCTCTCAGCCGACGACCTCAGCGACTGGGACCTCTGCCCGCCCCACCACCCCCACCCCTCCCGGCCACCGCCCTCCGCTCCCCACGGCTCCCCCCGCCGCCCGGACGACGTCTGGAAGAAGCAGCGGGTGCTGGCCCGGCCCCCCCGTGCCGGGAGCCCCGGGCCGCCCAGTGACAGGGAGGAGGAGACCGGGGAGAAAGAGGAGGCACCGGCCCGCCGCGGGCCCTCCACGCGGCGGGCCCGCAAGAGCTCCATGGAGAAAAATCAGTGGAGCGTGGCCGCTCTCTACAACACCATGTGACCTCCCGAATGTTAGAACAGAAGACTTTGGGACTCACTCTGTGCATGTGTGCGGATACACCAGGTGTGTGTGTCCATGGTAGTATGAGTGTGTGTGTGTGTGTGTGTGTGTGTGTGTGTGTACAGTAAAAATATGAACGTTTAATGCTAAAGCCGAACTGTGTGTGTATGTACCCTCCTGTAATGTGTGTGTGTGTGTGTGTGTGTGTGTGTGTGTGCGCGCGCGCGTCTCCTTTTTAGGTGCGTTTGTGTTTTGTACGTGGCCCTCTCGACCCGGTTTTGTAAAACACAGACCTTGTTTCCAAAACAACAAAAAAGAGAGGGGGAGGGGGCCGTTTCTCAAAACATGCACTTTAATATTGTTTTGATTTGTTTTGTCGTCGTCGTTTCTCTTATAGTTAAACTCCTTTATTTTTTAAGAGCTGATGGAATTATCCCAGGGGAGTATTTTTGCACTGAATATTATAAGATGGGAGGGTTGGACTGTATTCTTTCGTGTGTTTGGATTTCAAGTTGACAAATGTTCTATCCAGATTTTTAAACCAGGACAAAGCTGAAATATAAATATTTCCTTTTTTTTTTTTTTAACCTGTGCTTTATCTGTGAATAAAGAAATGTTGCGTTTCCGCACTTTTCTGACTTATGGTTTTTTTATTATGTGTTATAGTGTTTTTTTAATTGAATACATATCTTTAATATGATTTGATCTCTCGCTTCTAAAGAGTTGCTCAGCAAAAGGGACTGACGAATCCTATGCATCCTAATTGTATCCTTGACTAGTGAGCCCCCTACTGGACGAAACGACTGCAGTACATGATACGGAATTATACGGTGGAGAGTTGAATAAGGGGGGTGTGCTTATGGTTGTATATCCCATTTTACACGTATTAGTGTTTTAATACAGTATACTATCAACAACATTTACAGGATTTTGCAGGATTTGTTTGAGGATTGAATTTGTTTCCCAGGTGCTCAGCTGGCTTCCTCACAAAGCGGTTTCCATCAAGGCTCGGTGCGACAGCGAGTTATTTCAGGCTGACATTTTACCTACTGTTTCATCTAGGTAATTAAACTCTCTGCGATGTAGGCCACCGGGGGCCCCGCTGGGCCACACAACCTTATCTCTCTCTCTCTCTCTCTCTCTCTCTCACGCACACACACACACACACACACACACACACACACACATTCAAGGCAGGGCTGAGCTAGGTGCCAGGTAAAAAGGCCAGTGTGACTTTCAGAGTGTTTCCCACATTATAGAGGGAGTGTCTCTAGGGGAAGGGCAGCTTAATGACAATAAAAAATAGGCATAGAATTCTACTTCCTCAGCGTTCTTACCAGGTCCTTGAGGACGTGCTTGAATTTCAGTTTTGTTCACCAGGTACAGTCAATACGTGAGGACCTTAAGGAATACCTTAAAAATTAACCCTTTTTGTGATAACCCTGAATTGCTTGAACAGTCCTTGATTTAAAAAAAACAAAAACAAAAAAACAAAAAAAACAAAATCATTGAAAATAGGTGATATTCCCCCTCGTTTTGTTATTCAAATGATACCGTAATAATTGCTTTTACGACATAGGTTATGCGAGGGGAATAGACATTTATGGTCGATGACAATGCGATTAATAATAGATATCGGGCCCGGTTCTAGACTGCTTTGATTGGGGGGGCAGTAAGAGATGCTGATTGGCATGGTGAGACATGGTGGTGTGAACCGTTAACGGTGAAAAATGTTCCCTTTGTATAAGATTATTTATTTTAACATGTAAAACGTTGTTTTAAACTACTCTGTAGATTTGATGTTAACACGGGGACTACCGACGCAAATTTCAGTTTTTTTGAGTTCCCTGGAACGCAGTCTTACTTCCTGTTGTCTCTCCACCCAATATAAACTTGAAGCGCTTTCTAGTCTGCGGGGGGCTGTCGGAGCATTTGGTGGGGCCCAATTGTGATGGCTAGACGACTGGGTCAGAGCATCTCCAAAACGACAGGTCCTGTGGGGTGTTCCCTGGAATGCAGTGGTTAGTAGCTACCAAAAGTGGTCCAGGGAAGGAGAACCGGTGAACCAGCGACAGAGGAGCGAAGTCTCGCTCATCTGGTCCGATCCCACAGAAGAGCTACTGTAGCACCAATTGGTGGAAAAAGTGAATGCTGCTGTGATAGAAAGGTGTCAGAGCACACAGTGCATCACAGCTTGCTGTGTATGGGGCTGCGTAGCCACAGACCGGTCAGAGTGACCATGCTGACCCCTGTCCACCGCTGAAAGCTCCTACAATGGACACGTGAGCGTCAGAACTGGAGCATGGAGCAATGGAAGAAGGTGTCCTGGTCTGGTGAATCATGTTTTCTTCTACATCATGTGGATGGTCGGGGTTAGGGTCCGATCGATCGAGCATCTGTGGGATGTGCTGGAACAACAAGCTCGATAAGACCCCACCTCGGAACTTCCAGGACTTAAAGGATCGACTGCTAACGTCTGGGTGCCAGACACCGCAGGACACCTTCAGAAGTCTTGTGGAGTCCATGCCTCAACGGGTCAGAGCTGTTTTAGCGGCATGAGGGGGAACTACACGATGTTAGTGTTTATTCGTGGTGGTTTTAATGTTGTGGCTCATTTGTGTATATAAAATTGATATAGTAATATAAATAAGTATAGTAATGTAATAATAAGCCATGAGATTAAGATGATATTTTAATCAATAAAGATCACACTGAAAATGTATTAAAGGATTGCTTTGTGTGAAGTCCTTAAACATTTAAAAATAGTGCTTGAAAACCCACTTGAAAGTCCTTGAATTTTATTTTGGAACCATGCTTCCTGTTTCGTCTGCTTTAGCTTCACTGAACGTTGAGGATTGGAGGGAAAAACCCGTGTAAGTGGTGAACAGCAGACAGGGAAAGGAGGGAGGGGATGTGAGCGGGAGGGCCAGGCCGTGCTGAGCGTTTTCCTTCCTGGGTGCAGCGTTTTGAGATGAGCGACCTCCCTCCTTTGCATACTGATGCTCTCTCTCTCTCTCTCTCACACACACACACACACACACACACACACACACACACACACACACACACACACTGTTTCATTTCTCTGTCTTTGCATATTCACTTCACACACCCCTGCAGCTTGGCGCTCCCACAGACTCGACGTTTTTTTCGCCGCGTCGGTCTCGGGTCACGGCGACGGGTGAAGAAGTGGCTCGGTGATTAATGATCATTTTCTTTAAATCTTTTTTTTTTTTTACACCTCACAACCGCACAAACAGATCGTCTACTCTGGCCTCTCTCAGACGGATGTCTTAGTGTGATTTATTATGCGGCTTAAAGTCTCGAAGCAGGTTTCCTCCACCCCGTTTCAAGCCCTGATATAACTCTAGGCGAAACCCCCCCCCCCCCCCCGGAGCGGACCGAGCTCGCTTCACACCGAATGCGTAATCGCAAAGCATCATCCTTTCGTCGTGGCCGTCGGATGAACTGCATTTCACAAAATAGGAGCAGCAGGAGCGCCGGGAATCCATGGAAGCAACTGCAACCAGACAAGTCTTCAATGTGACTCCCTGAGCTGTTTGTCTGTCTGTCTGTCTGCCATTCTGTCTGTCGCTGCCACTTTCACGACCAAACTCAAAGACAAGCCTCGCATGTTGCCGTTTGAAAAAGACGTTTCCTTTTTTATTATTGATTTCCCAGCATACACCACTGACATGGCTCACCTCCTCTGCAGAAAATCACATTTTTTTTTTTTTTTCCCACAAGTAAAAAAAGAAGCATATATATATATATTTTTTTTAATTTTCACCCCGGCCAAGCTTTTACAATGAAGAAAGAGGGGGAGGAGAGGGGAGAAGAGTAGCGAGGCTCCCCAGTTTGTGCTGATATCCACAGAATTGTGTAAAAGGTTTGATTTATGTTTGGCATTTACTCTCAGGGTAATTAAAAAAAGAAAGCACACACACCACACACAAGCTATTAGTGATACACTGTCCCTTGTGCCCCCCCCCCCCACCCCCCCAGCCCCAAACAAACACGTTCTCAGCGTTTGGCCCCTGGGTCTTGAGGTCAGCAGTAGTGAGATGCCTATGGTCATCAGTGTAGAACAATATTTTTTTCCTGTTTGAGGGCCACATAATTATGAATTAAAATAATAATAAAAATAATTACATATATAACAGCAGGCTACTTTTTTTTGTATTTGTTATATTTTATCTAATATATTTATATTACAATTTGTATTATTATTATTCATTAGTAATAGTATTATTATTTATTTTTTTCCAAGGCAAGTTTTTTTTATCATATTTCTTTTGCAGCAAAAACCTTTTCAAAATGTAAAAAATAAAATAGAATACACCCGGAAGCACCCAGCGGACCACATTATGTTAACCGGAGGGCTGCAACAGGCCCCTGGGCCAGAGATTGCCCAACCCCGAAGTAGACCCGTGTAGTGACAGACCCACTTTTTTTATGATCAGCAGTACAAAAAAATGTCGTCTTGTGCCATATTTGGATATGAAAACTTGCTCTGAATTACACTTCAAATGCATCTTTCAAGGGTCCCCTCTGAGGACCCCCTATAGGCAGGCTCCCATACTGCCGGCCTCCAGGCTGAGCGGGCCAGACTAGGGACGGACAGACCTTATACAGGTGCAGGCCATGCGAAAATAACAGAATGCAGACTAGGACTACACAGCAACACACACACACACACACACACACACACACACACACACACACACACACACACACACACACACACACACACACACACACACACACACACACACACACACACACACACACAAACCGAATGGACAATCTTTGTGTTTCTACTCCACACTCTACATCACAGGTCCTTCTCTAGGTAAATATCACACAAACTCGTTCACTATCACATATAGTGCAATGGGTTTTTTTTGTAGTATTTCGTGTATATCCAAAGCTTCAGTACTACGGCCTCACATCATATCTATAGCTCCACATCTAGAAACTCCTCTGCCAAAAAAACCATCGGCCCGACTACGGGTTATACTTTGTGCTCCGTTTGTGATCCGTTAATGGAGCCGACCACCAACGATATACAAGTACAGTACATGTGGATTTTGTGCAAATTAAAAAGAAACATTAACAAATCCCTTATTTGTTTTATAATTTATTTATCTTTTTTGTTTCGTTCGATGGAGTCGGATGGGTTAAGAGCTGGTTTTCGAGACTCTCGCGCTCTCACGCACGCACCACGCACACACGTTCTGCGGTCTCAGAGCAGAAGTCGGGTGCCGGTTGTAAACTGGCGCTGGTACCAGCGAGAGGTCTGACGGAGGCTGACGGAGGCCGACGGAGGCCGAGCGGCCGCCCGCGTGACGTATGGCTTCACGGGAGGAGTCTGGACGAGCTCGACCGGGGAGGCGGCTCGGAGACTGGGCTTTTGTCTCCGACCCATCTTTGTCATCTTTCCACCGTATTAACCGCTTGGCCCGCGAGCTGCTGCTTGTCTGCCTGTGGCTGCTTGCGACGAGCGTTTCGTTTTAATAATTCGGGGGAAACGCCCGTATGCGCCACGCCGCGTCTCCACTGCGTTTCCGACGGCGATTAAAAATTTACCAAATGATATCGACGCTTCCTCCGAACACATGACTGATTTTAGTGCTTCCTAGTGGCTGAGCCGTTTATGACGTGAGGTTGCGTACCCGTACTCGCCTATTGTGGCTTGCGTAGGGTATGTCACAGGCCTAGATAATTGGGAGCATGCCTGGGGGTGGGTATTACTTGGATTTGATCGATTCCAATGCATTTCCAATTCTTATCGATCTGATCGGCGTGTGCATTTTTTGTTTTTTCTTTCAGTTTCGCTGAATTGTCACACGAGTACATTTCAAGTAGAATACAATGTCAACAGCATAAACCAAATAGCATCTATACGATCCATGAGTTGTTGATTCTGTCACGAATTCCCCGTTCACTATTAGTTAATTGCATGCAGGCTTTGGTTATGAAGCCACGTCCCTAAATCTCCGCTCATTCCAGATCCTGTCACTCCCTCTCGCCAGGCGGTCGTCTCCTTCCCTTCACCTCGGTTCCCCGCCCATCTCCTCATTCCCTCGTTAGTCCCTCAGCTTATTCAGCTCCCGTGCGTTTGGCCGAGCGCTCCAGCATTGTTCAATCCTGGGTTTTTTTGTTCCCCCCCTGACCTGCCTGTTTGTGAGCCTGCTTTCTGGACCTTGGATTCCCCGCCTGCCCCTCCTCCCATTTCTTTGCCTGAGTGACTGATCCTCCTGACCGTGACCTCGTCTGTTTGACTTTAAGTTAACGAAACTCTCCTCGCGGCTTGGTCCGTCTCATTGTCGTGCTTTTGGGTTTGAACCCGCCCAGCGCCAGTGACCGGTACAGATTCGGGTGAATTAGGCAATTTTGGAACTGATTCTCGACACGTAGAGTAAATCAGATTAAAACCACCACTGAGCTGAAGTGGTAGAGTCACAGTGGTGACTCTTGACTCTTTCCCAAAATGAGATGTGATAGAACGGTGATCCAAGGAGCAGAAATTATGGAAATGAAGGAAAGAATTAATTTTGAAACGTAGCAATTTCGGCGATGCTTCTGTAGTGCCGTGGTAGTCGTTTTTTTTCCAAATTCGCTGCTTTAATTCATGTTTTAAAACGTGTGTGAACGCCCACCTTAAAAAGGCATCGCCGCTCCACCGCGGAGGCGGAATTTTTTAATTGACCGAGGAACGTGTTGCTTTCGCTTTTTAATCTCATTATCTCGCCGTTCAGGCGCGCTTTTTCCGCTTTCCGGTGATATCTTGGAGGGTGATCAATATTTTGTTATTCTCTTTGCAGTGGTGTTCCTGGAGCCAAATCAAAAAAGCAGATATAAACATCATCTGGAGCGCAGCGCCTTATGGGTGATGCAGCATATGGTTTGATGATTAAACAGCCGACACCCCTCACAGCCAAATGGAAAAACTCGACTAATTGTGATTTTTCTCCAGGGAATTCATTGATTGAAGCTCAGCACTTGTTTTTGTTTCAATATTTTAGCCCCAACAGAAGTATTACAGTGTTAACATGGTGATCCACCCCAGTTAATATAGCAAACTGCCCATGGTGCCACTCTTCGAATTGGAACCCAGCTCTCCGTTAAAGACCCTGCCTTGCATCCAGACCCACGCCCGGCCCCCTCTCATTTCTCATTTCTCCATGAGCGACAGCTGGATGATGCGGTGCAGCTCCTCCTCCTCCCGCCGCCGCCGGAGCTCCGCCTCCGCCTGCTCGCGGGCCGAGACCTCCATGGCGATGCGGAGCTGCTCGTCGTAGCTGCAGGCGGTGGGCTGCTTTTTGGTGGGGGTGGAGCCCAGGCTGGAGGGGGGGCGGGGCTTGTGCTGGGGGGTCCTGGGGGGGATGGAGAGAGTGAGGAAGAGAGAGAGAGAGAGAGAGAGAGAGAGAGAGAGAGAGATTGAAGGTGTGCACTCTCCCAAAGTCTAACTGAATTCAATCTGGGACCAGAGGGAACCGCTCTGCCAGTCAGTGTCAAGAGGAAGTGGAATTTAAAGGGACGTGTCTAGATCTTTCTTGACACGTTTTGAGATATTCAACATATATTTGGATCATTGGGATCATTTTCAGTCTCACAATGTATGAAACTGATCTAGTATCGAGAGAAAAACTCTTCAGCCGACTGCCCAGCAATGGGTCAATCGCGGCAGCGGCCAATCGCCCCCAAATTTGGATCAATAAAAAATATTGCCACTCGGGTTTGACTTCCAATGATCAAAAATAAGTTTTAGGTCAAAAAACACTGGAGTTTTTCCTCTTTTCAGAGCAATACCAATGAATCATTATCACAGCCTTGTTGTTTGATTGAACTACAGTATATGTTGTGCACTGGAAACCTCCTAAAAGTGCATGTGATCGATAATCTTTGGGGTAGTTTTCTGTTTCTGCATAAGGTTTTTGTAAACAGTTATCTGTATTCTGCTCTGCTGAGTAAATGAGATATATTGAAACATAATGATTAAGATACACCCAGAACACAAAAATGAAGTTAAAGAAGGACATTTTATCTGTCAAATGTTTTCATATATTACTGATTAGTTCATATTTTTCTGCCATTTTGTCATTTTCATTTTGTCCTTTTCTTTCATTTTATCATTGGTTCGGTGTCAGATATGTTATAGATATGGGTAAGGGCTAACTCTAACCCTAACCCTACAGTAGATATGACTAACCCTAACCCTAACCCTGATCTCATTCATTCTGTCTTTTACTTCACCTAACACTAACCCTAACCCTGACCCCAACCCTAACCACCACAAAGAGAACTAGTGACCTGTCCAGACGGCTGGGGTCGCAGGAGAGGGGGTGGGTTCCCGGCTTGCTATTGGTCAGCGCTTCCCAGATGGTCACCTGGACAGGAAGAGGAAACAGGCAGATAAAGGGACAGTATCCTTCCCGTCATTCGATTATTTTTACAAAGCTTTGCGGTCGGCCATATTTCTCATTCCCAGTCGGCACGGAGGCAGCTGAGTGAGTTTCGCTATGAATTATTAACCGTATTAATCTGCCCGGCTCCTGTAATACAAACACACCTTCGTACTCGCCGCTTAAATTAAAGAGAGGATTTACTGAAACCCAGGTTCACTGTGGCAGTCTGTAGAAACACGACCTTAATATTATTTCTACTGCTAAAAAAGTATTTCCTCTGAAGGAAACTAAGTGGGCGTTTCCCAAATCACACACCCCAAGCAGCGAGCAGACATTTTCTTTGGAGGCCCCGTCCTCCGATCGATCTCTGCAAAGACTGTTTTTCTGCCGTCAAAGCAAAGCGGAGGAGAACGGGGTCGGTCGGCAACAGCTATTATCTGCTCCTTTGAAGGTCACACGAACAAAAAATGCAACATCAACATGTTTGCGTTCTTGATCTGCGCTCATCTGGTGTGTTCAAACATCCCAAAGTCACTCACCTTTTTTTTCGCCAGGGAAACATTAAATTTTTGTTGTAATGAAAGTGAAAAAGTGCTCTGCGGACTGAACGTATTAGAAAACTGTGGAAATATTGGATAAATATTAAATATTAAATATAAAAATGTATGTATTGTGTAATAAATGTGTTACTTCAAGGTAATAGACATAGGAATCAGATACATTTTGAAACGAGATTTGAAAGTCTGTGATGAGCGATGGGAGCTGGCCAACATCCTATCCTCACAAAGTTGGGCCACATGTGGGCGGGGTTGGTTGGCACAACAAATGTTTTCAAGCAGCACGGCCTAACCTTTGGTATTTGGGATCTGGCTACGGTTTATGAGTGGAATTGCACTTTTACACCGCTGTCGTAAAACTCGATCCGGTTGAATTGAATGTTCAAAAAGTTTCTGGTTGCTTCATTTTTTGCAACTTTAGCATATTTACGTTGTACCAACCATGAAGGGCCAACATGACTTTAATCACGAGTCGCCTAATTTTAGAAAACATTTTTATACATTAAAACACATTTATTTGTAGCTGAGACCTTAACCTTTCCTTTGCTGCTGGTTAGAATAGTCTAACATAAATGATGCCAGAGAAATATGGCAGAAAGTAAAAAAGTGTGCCAACCAGCGCTGGTCTCCCTTACACCCGGATGGAGCTGGAGAACTGCATGACATCACACCAATGCACTCGGCAGTGTGAACCAGAGCCATTTACTTTGACAATGAGCTCCTGATTTGCTAATCATGTTTACTTTTAGAAGGGTTGAACAATGAGGCAGGCGAAAGTGCTGTTTTTTAAAAGTGGAAATCCGTAAGATCGTCCGGGTGGATTACACTGGAATCCCAAGTCCCAGAATTCAAAATTGCAGTGTTTTTTTTTCCCCGACATAGCAACCCGCTCTCTTTTTTGTGCTCATAGTCACGAAAATTAATCAATTGCATTGTGTCCCGGAGTATGATTGTCCCACTTTTTTTTGTGCTACACAAAACTAAATTGAAACCCATTCATTTGAAAGGGGAGATTTTCTTTAACTTCACAAAGGAAGGGGGAGAGAGGGGCAGATACATTCACTTAAACTAACCGTAATATTTAAGCAATTATTTATAAACGTTTCAAACCCTAACAGTAACTAACAAAAACTACGATTCTGCGACATTTTGTTATGTATCTTGATGTGATTGCCTCATGGGTAAAGTAGTTGAATTATTAAAAACCTGAAAATGAAACAAAATTATGGGTGAAAAACCCCATGCTTGTGTTACTCGGGCTTCATTTGGTCGGGGAATATACCTGCGACAACCCTGAATTTAATAGATTATTCAATAGAAAAAAGGTTAAACCAGCGTCCCGCTTTTATTTCGTGGTTCATCGAAACTCAACCCCATACATTTAAAATTTGAATACATCCATGGACAGTACGTGATGTGTTTAATACGTCCGTACTGAGATTAAGAGAACCTCAATAAAGGCACAACACAACATTTGAGAACCGTTTTGCTGTTTTCTCAAAAATATGCTTTGTCCGCGTCGTTTCCCCCGAGAGCGCGGCGCACCTGGTCGTACTCGGAGCCGACCTCCAGCAGGCTCTGCTGGATGGCGAACTGCAGCAGGTCCTCGTCCTCCTCCTCGCGCATGCTGTCCCTCTGCTTGCCGCCCAGCACGCTGTAGCCCGGCGGGGGCTCAAACACGCACGGGGGGATCTCCCCGGCCCGGCACGACACTGGGAACGGGGGGGGGGAAACGGCCGGTAAGAATAAAACGGGCTGTCGTGGAAATTTGTGCAGACGTGGCAGATGGAGATGGTGTTCAGGCTGCAGACATATATATATATATATATATATATATATTTTTTTTTTTTTTGTTTTTTGTTTTTTGTTTTTTCAAAATCATCGCTTTCCCCTGCTGAAAGTTTTATTTTCAAAATGCGATTCCATCATTTCATAGATTCTCCTAAAGCCACTGTATCTGATTAACATTTCCATTCACTCTAGTGTGTGTGTGTGTGTGTATGTGTGTCTGTCTGTGTGTGTGTTTTATTTTTTTTTCTCTCCTGAATCAGGCTATAACTCAAGGCAGCGTTGTGCAGGCTGCTATTTGTGGCAGGCCAGCGAAACCCCGATGATAAATGATATCTCCGCGCCGGCCTGGGGATTAAATCTGGCTGCCGCAAGTTTGACTGAATGATGGCGGTGAATCGTGCGAAAGTAACTCATGGCCTCATACACAATACAAAAAAATCTATTCTTAACGGTGAAATCGGCTCGCGGCTCACATACGGCTTGAGAGGAATTGCAAATCACTCTATGATAGGCCTAAAACTGGAAGGAGGACATTTAGGGACATTCAGGAAGGAAAAAAGGTGTGTGTGTGTGTGTGTGTGTGTGTGTGTGTGTGTGATTTTACTGGTGGAACTGGAGCTGGAGACGCTGGAGGAGTCGCTGCCCGGGGAGGGCGTCTCCGTCCTGGGGGTGTCCCTCTGTCCGTCCCCGTCCACTGCTTCGCCGTCAACGCGGACCCCCGTCCCCTCCTCGCAGCCGTTCAGGTTGCTGAAGGTGATCCTGGCATTCAGGATGTGGTAGATGGGGATCTCTGTGATGGAAAATAAAGATTGTATTATTTTTATAATTATTATGATTATTATTATTATTACCATCATTATGATTGTCATTATTATTATGTTCATCATCATTATTATTATTAACAACAATAATAATAACAATAATCATCACTGACATTTCACATATATATATATATACATAGGTGACTTCCATGACGTCCTACTAATTTAGTCAACAATGCCACCATCTCAGCCAGCCTCCTTACCTTTGTTATCTTTACTACCGCTTCCCTTCTTTTATCTTTCATCAATCTCTTCTGCAAGTTTCCTCATTTTCAGTTCCTCATTCTCAACCTAAGCCCAATCAGTATGTCACACACTCCTTTCTTCCTCTGTACTATGCACAACCCTTGTATAAAATGATCAACGCCTGCATATTTCGTGACCAACATAGTGCTCTATCATACACTGAGTAGGTCTTTGTTATACCGAAAGTTTTGTTTCTGTTTATAACTAATATTCAAATTCCACTCCTCTTTACACTCTATCTGCTGTTGCAAAATTCCCACAAGAGATCAATCTTTTGACAAATGATAAGTTAGGTTGCCAGTTCAGCACTGCAGTTCCTACCTGGCAAAACCCAACTAACTTGAAGCTAATATATTATATATATAATATATTCAGCTAATATTCACGGTGCACAGCGGGAGGATTATTTGTAAAAAAAAAAGTGTTTTCATGTTTTCATAACCCAACTTATCCCAATTCCACAGGAGCTAGGCTAGTTAATTCCCTCTGCAGCCATTCAGAAATCTAACACCGTTAGCATGTAGTCCCACACTACCCCAGCACTGGACACAGAGATGAAAGTGAATTCCCTCAGAAACTTCAGTGTCCCTGCGAGCTCTCTGTCCACACGTCTGTACCTCTATTCATACACTCATCCCTCCATCCATCGGTCCATCCCTTCATCCATCCCTTCATATATCCCTGACCCCTCTTTCCCCCTCACCTATCTTGATGGGGAAGCCCGGCGGCAGGCGCAGGTTGATGAAGTCACGCAGTTTGGCGAACAGGGCGTTGGAGATGGCCATGAGGTCGATGATGGGAGACACTTGTTCGGCCAGAGACAGAGGATGGGACTCACACAGCCACAGCTTGGCTTTGAACCTGGACAACACACACACACACACACACACACGCACACGCACAGGCACAGGCACACACACACACACACACACACACACACACACACACACACACACACACACACACACACACACACACACACACACACACACACAATACAAGCGGGACTTAAAACAGAGAATAGTCGATTTCTGGTCCTGTTGGAGCAATTATCTCCCTGGCTGGAAAGACACGAAGGAATTGATTGCATCTTGGAGCAACAAATGTCCACAAGATGCTGAGTCGTGTATCAGTCGCAGTGAATCGATGCTGACGTTTGATCGGGGATGCGAACGAACCGCGGAGACTCCAGATGCTCCGTCACTATGCATTATCCACGGAGGTTCAGTGAAAACGGCTGTTGGGATGGAGGGCCCAAGGGCCAATCAGGAGCCTTTGGATGGTTGGCTCAGGGGCCGATTACAGAGTCGGATGGAGGGCTCAGGGGCCAATCGCAAGAGTTGGATGGAGGGCTCAGGGGCCAATCGCAAGAGTTGGATGGAGGGCTCAGGGGCCAATCGCAAGAGTTGGATGGAGGGCTCAGGGGCCAATCGCAAGAGTCTGATGGAGGGCTCGGGGGCCAATCGGAAGAGTCGGATGGTTAGCTCAAGGGCCAATCGGAAGAGTTGGATGGTTGGCTCGAGGGTCAATCGGAAGAGTCGGATGGTTGGCTCAAGGGCCAATCGGAAGAGTCGGATGGAGGGCTCAGGGGCCAATCAGAAGAGGACAGGGGATGATAGGTAAATATATCACTCTCAAGAGCAGATCGTCAAAATACCTTTACACAAACAATGTGTTCTATTATCCTATTATTGTATTTACCATCTAAAACTCTCTTAATACAGCAATATTCATGCTAGATGTTCTACTAGAACATCCAAAGGACATCCAAAAGTCGTTGTATTTATTTAATAGCACGCAATCTTCTCAGAGCTTTTGCCCCCTCATACTCTCCTCAAAGAGCCGCTGCAAGGTTCCTTAGCGCCCTTTTCTCCATCCACAGAGGAAGAGGTGGAGATGTGAGTGCCAGGGCCAGGGTTCTGTGGTGGAGAACACTTCTTACTCATTTTTTTAAATTATAATACGCTCACAGCACGTTGCCATTTCTGCCAAATGGCCATCATCTGAACATAGAACAAGAAGTTAAACCGTAGTTATAATTTTCGACTTCAACTTAATTTCCCCACCTCAGCAACGCGCCCCATGATTGATAATTTTGTGATTTTCACCATAATTAAGAATTACAATATCCTGCTGCCAATTTCTTTTAAAGCCTCCTTCGACATCACATCTTGCATTCGTCGATCCTCAACAAATTACTCAAAAAAGCAGTTTTAGACTTATTTATCTTGCCCCAATGTCAACAACGACCATCAGTACTTCATCACTTTGTCACTCCATCACACTTTAAAAATACACCAACATCATTTTTCCACACCTTCCTTCCTTCTTGAATTACATGATCATCATCATCAACCTACTTATGATAATATTGTTAATTTTTTATAGTTAAGTTACGTTTGGTTTCAGTTTAGGTATTGTACCTGCGTTTACAGTAGGTGTGTGTGTTTCTTATATGAATGTTTGTGAGTTTGATTGTACGTCTGAAGGTGTGTTTGTGGATCTGAATTAATTTCGGGATGTTTCCACTTTCACACGTCACATTATTTCCAGTGCATTGTCCCCCCGGCTGTCCGTTCCGCATCCGTCAGTGTGTCAACTTCTGGCACTTGAGCTCGGAACCCGCGGGGCGCTTAGTGTTTGTCTGCCTCGTCCGTCTCCCTTCGCGGCGTCGGTTCCCCCAGCGTTACCTCTGGGTCTTGGTGGTGAGGTGGCAGGAGTGGCCCACGTCCCTGTGAGCTGGCGACAGGCCGGGGTTAAAGTACTCCTCAGCCGTCAGCGCTGCGGGGTTGGTCACGGGCGGGCACGACATGTGGGTCACCAGGGCCTGGAGAGGTGGCGAGGCGGAGGGGTGGGGGCGGGTTGGTTTGACAGCAACAAGAGGGGGAAAGGGTGGGGGAGAGGTGGAGGAGATTTTAAAATACAAAGGCTAAAATGGCTGACAAAGTTAATCGTAAAGAGGAATGCTAATTCACTTAATTTGTCAATACCTATAATAATAATACTACAAGACAATAGTAACTTGCGCTCAATAGGAGTAGGCGTTGCTGGGTCTAGGGTTAAATGATAATAAAATTAAATTAAAAAATTAAAAATTAAAATAAATAAAGAAGCAAATGGTATCTTTAAAAATACATCAAGACACAGCGAACCCTTTCAGGAAGCTGAAACTGAAGACAGAGGCAAACAGGGAGGAAATAGGAGCCTTACATAGATAGCCATAGCCACAGCCATCATAGATTTTTAATCGGCTCCACCTCTGATCGGCTCTGATGTAAATGTGACACCCAGGTAAAAATCTAAATCAGAAGTTAATGACTTTTTCTTTTTCCCCGCATGGGGGACCATGAAATGTTTTGAGTCTAGGGACCACACGCTCCCCGCCGGGCTCCCAGCCACTCCAGCACCGCTTCATGCCGGGCACCGAGCCGGAGGAGCGTCTCCGCTTCCCCGCTGCTGCCGAAAGACCGGACCGGTGTACACACCGCCCATCCGTGGGTGGATACTCTTTGCTGCTTCAACTGTCGTGTTGGTTCGTTCATGAACGATCCGATTCTTTTGAACGGCTCTTTTGTAGGAACGGAGGAAACCGGGTCTCGCTGGGTGATGAGCCAGTTTGTTTTTCCAAGTTTTACAGTTTTATGGTGTTTGTTTAAGTTGCTGTCTCCTCTACTGTTTTTTCCCCATCACGCTGGAATCAACCAACCAAGTTTTAGACAGAAGAGGCAACCAGGA
This sequence comes from Zeus faber, assembly GCF_960531495.2. Lineage (NCBI taxonomy): Eukaryota > Metazoa > Chordata > Actinopteri > Zeiformes > Zeidae > Zeus > Zeus faber. Next base: position 12,380,942 of record NC_137197.1, read on the forward strand.
CTCATGCATTCAATATCCACCTCTAGCAGAGGAGGTGATGGTGATGATAATGATGATGAAAAATAATTCTCTTTATAATAGCTGTTTTGTGCCTTGAGGGTGGCAGCATTTAAGAACATTAAGAATAAGGATGATGATAACTTTAGATAGTGACTGCTAGAGGGCAATTTCAGTTTTTATGTATGTTTTTCCTACTTGTTTGTTATTTATTTTATTTATGTTATTGGACATCTTTCGTGGACAATTTCCATCTTCTACCTGATTTGGTTTGTATACCATATCATACAGACAGGTAATGGGCAATTTCCTTCACTCATGCACAAAATAAACATCAATCAGTGTGTCTGTCTCTCTGTGGTGCAAGAAGTACAAAGAACTTTTATTACTTAATTAAGTACCACTACCCTGACATCAAATAATTCTAGCGCAGTGGTGCGCACAGAGCATTTTAGGGGCAGGGAGAAATTCATCATCTAAAGAGAAGCTGGAGGCCTGCAGGACAGGTGGTGTGATGGGTTGTCACAGGTTGAAGTCCACATGTTGCTATCAAATTACCGCCATTGTTTCATAAATCAGATGACGGGAGGAAACATCAGTCGTTAACTCCCCGTGGCTCAAAGAGATAGGCTGCTGTAGGAGGGCTTTGGGGTTGGATGCTTAGAATGCAGGACCCAAAAGGTGAGTTTTAAAGTGTCCGGAGAGCAGGGCCGAGCCTGAAGGACGCCTGGTGGCGTTGACCTTTTATTTAATCCTCACTTATGTAACCAACCGATCATGGTTCCCCTGTTATATTTCCGTATAATTAGTTATTGCTGTGTCTGCAGTTCTCCAGCATGCATGAGGCCGCACCACACTCCCTTCTTCTCCTATTTGTCTGTAGAGATAAGACTTTGGCAGTTCCGCCTGCCACACACCACCCGAGTGGCGTTTTCAGGGCCGTCCGACATAGAGACACAGGCGATGGAGTTGATACCACACAAGTTTATTGTAGAGAGTGGGCTAGGTGGAACAAGCCCAGAGCAGATAGACAACATGTCATCACAAGCGCTCCTCTGCAGTGCGTGTGTGGAGATGGGGGTTTTACCTGTTGCTCGTTGATTACCTCAAAAAGCAACAGGTATGCAGCCACGCTGATCCTGGGCTCAATTACCGAGACCCAGGACAGGTGTGGCTGCTCAAACCACACCACCCCCACACCACAAAGACAATGTGATACTCCTTTGTCTCCAGAGAAACCTTTAATTGACAGGTGCATACATTTAGGGACATCTAGAAAAACTCCTTTCCATTTCCAGTTACTGCTTACAGTATCTACTCGCAGACAATGGTTCTCTGTTTCTCATACAAAGAAACAGTCTTATTAATGTCTTCTATCTTGCACATGCACCAGGATGTACACTGCGCGGTATTTTTTCTGAACAAACACATCATGTATTGTGTTATTTTATATTGTCAAATCCCCATCAGTATGGCGACACCCAACTCTTTAGGCACGCCTTTGGCCTATATGTATCTCTGTTAACGCAACAGCTCTTGACACTTCTCTGGTGTACCCTGAGGGGTGGTAAAATGCCCAGTTGTTATCAAATTGACTGTAACGAATTGGCGCTTTACGAAGTGGTGCTTTGACTTATTTCTCTGCACTCATCCATGATCTCAGCCAATGAACCGGCAGGCTCTGGAGGTGGCCTGACCCAGAGATAGAATCTTCAACAGTGTGATGGTTCAGACGCTGCCTTCCAGCACTTCCCTCACAGGTCCTGATTTTTGTCCGCAAAGAGATAAGTGGTAGAATGAGGACTGAAGTGTTCGATGACAGGTGATCTTTTGAAAGCCCGCAACACAAGTGCTGGTTTAAAAGTGCCCGGGGACCAGGGCTGAGGCGGACCAGGGGAGGCGACCTGGTTGCATGATGGTTAAGACGCTGCCGTCACAGGTTCAAGTCCTGGTTCTTCCATTCAAGTCCTGTTCTTTGAATCAAATGACTGCTGGACCCTACCAACTTCTATTACACTCAGTGGCAGAAAGAGATAAGTCATTGGAAGACAGCATCTGAACCTTCACGTCACCAAGTCACCTCCACGCTGAGCCCTGTTCTTCGGGCACTTTTAAACTCGCACTTGTTTTGCCGGCTTTCAAAAGCTCACCTGTCATCGAACCCTCAAGTCTCCCAACACTTATCCACTCATTCATTCTCATCCAATCACTTATCTCCTTGAATCACTGATTGTTATGAATGTCTCCTCCAATTATATGATTAAAGGAACAGGACTAGGAGGGAAAAATTGGCACTTGAACCCGTGACTGTTTTAGACTTCAGTCTAAAACCCATTTTGGGTATTATGCTTGATGCTGTTTTAGAACTAGATATGGAGGAATATATTTTATCACAGCAATTATGGGAAATTTTATACAATGTCAATTACAATACTTCATATTATCCAATTAAAAAGAATCCTGCATATTGAACTGTCACCCCTGCTGATAAATCATGGTGAATTTGTGCAACAAGCAAATTAAATATATAATAATAATAATTCTTTGCATCACAAAGCTCATGATTCATGACTAGCTTCCTACTCACGCTGTTGTTGGGTCCGACATGCTGCTCAGCAATCCCCAGGAAGTTCTGCAGTGGGGTCTTTCCACCTGCACAGAAACACACAACAAAATGTAGAATTTCTTATATTCTTTGCACAAATGAAAATGAACGTTGCTGCTGTCGGATATTCAAATGCACCGACATAAATAATGAGCAAAAAGGTTTGACTCATAGCAACCACGTGAAATTACAACTGCCAGACTTTCAGCAACCTCTCTCTACAGCTACAGCTACTGAAATGTAAAATCTGCAATATAAGCCCTTTTTTAACCAACTGCTAGTAGCGTTGAGAGAAGTAAGTATGACAGATGAAGAGGGTTTCTATCAAATGGATGCAATGGTCCATAAAACTTCCATGAAGGCTCTTAAGGAAACTTCAGTGCGTTGATCAGAACGGCGTCGCAAGATTGATTCTTCAAATTTTTGAACCGTATTGCTCATTAGTGTTTCTTAAAGAAACAGAAGCTGAACTCTATATCTAAAAGTGTATCAATTAGAGTTTAGAAAGCCAACATGTGAATCTCCTGTGAGGCAGGGATATTACAAAGCATACTTGTGCCCCACTCCATACTTCAAATGGGAGCTAATGGATAAGCAATTAGCAGTTAATTAAATACACCGCCAATTGTGCTGCAGTAGCTGCGGATAACGGTGTTCTGTTTGGTCAGACAAGCCAAGTCTGGATATTGACATTTGGCCAAAGGCTGATCTGCTTGACCAGCCTTTGGCCACATGACTTATGGCCGATGTCTCTTACATTTAGTAGGTTTAGCGCTCATCCCTACTGGCGGAAAGGAGCTATCTGATGATGAGATGCAACTCATCAATGGTAGACACCGCTCTCTCTACATGTATAATACAATACACTTTGTGTATATAGTCTAGGGAGAAGTAAAATACTTTGTTGACAGTTTTCTGCAACCTTCTCTGATAGGCATCATTGGCATTGGCAAACTGTACCAGCTTATTAAGACAGTATTTGAAGTGACGGGTAGTCTGCTTGACTGTACTCTCAGCCTATTTATGTCAGCTGAGCTGTTCTGAACTGTTTTCAGATTTCAATGGACCCTCAATAACTCCATGGACTCAATGGGCTGTAAATGGACTCTCCTAATCCATTGCTGTTATCAGTCAACCGGCAATCACCCGGTAACCCACGTCACACCGACATCAATGACTCTGACACAAACTTAACATTGCACACGCCAAAACTGTTGACAAGGCATTTAACTTCTCTTTAGACTAGACTAGAGTACAACCAGATGAACCCATTGGAGCCATTATCTATATTATTTAGATACTTCAAAAATTATTTCGATGGCATTTCCTTCCAACTAATTTCAGAAGTACATTTTCACAGTTGACATTCTAAAAGGCTAATGGAGATGTTTATAAGGGGACTGCAATGGAGGCCAGTGACTTCCCCGGTGCATGTCACCCCGTGCACAGATGGGGATCATGGCCAAGGGGAGGTTTAGCTCCAAGAGGATCGTGTGACTGCTGATCCTGTCTGACAGCGGCAGCCCCGGAAGCAGGAGGGTTGCCTGCTAATCTCGTTTGATTTATGATCTGAACCAGAAAACGAGATGTGGCTACTGAATGAATGTTCAGGGCTGTTTGCCAGAGCCTGGAGGTGATCTTAACATAACATCTTGATCTTAACGCTACAGAGGGCTGGCGTGCCAGTGGCTGACATTTACAGAAATGCCTTAATGGCTTACACGCTGCCACCCAGTGGATTTGCAAAGAGAGCAAAGAGAAAGCAAAGAGAGGTGAATCGGGGGAAACTCCCAACATTGAGCTTCAACTAAGGCTACAGCTGTAGCTGTGATACAATATAATCCCAACGCAATAGACAATATCATTGGGTTAAGAAACAAACCATTTTAGGGATGTCTTTTCGGGATATAGCTACTGTGAGGTACCTTTGGGCTTGGTCTTATTCTGGTCTGACAGGTGGTCCGTTCTGGTCCTGGTGATGAGCTCTACGTTTGATGCTCCATAAACCTAAGGGGCAAAGCGGGACAAGGAAGGATTTGGTATATTTTCCCAAAACAGCCTTTGCGGATTTCAATGTACAGTATGTCAGGATAACGTCAAATGTTTCACTGCACCACAAACTATGAGATGCGGAATTGATTACACTAGCATGTAATTCTATGTTTAAAATGTTCTTTCATATCATCCTGATTATCCATAATAAAGGATAAACAACCGATTCAGACAAGTTTAGCATGGCTTCTTAGAGCAGATTGCTAATAGGGACCAAAAAAATGCCACTTTGAACTTAAATAGTTCAAATGGGAGTCGTTTCTGAGTTCAGGATTACAATTTTATTATGAAAATTTTGTTTATTGCCAAGGGCACCCCAGGAAGAGGGAGGGAAGGGAAAGGAACGCTATAAAAGCCTGCAGAAGAGCGTCCAGACGGAAAGCAGCGGACCAGAAGCTGTCTGTTTATATTTGTGACTGTAAATCAATGATGCAGAAAATAGATCTATTTCTGCCTCCCTGTGAGTCTGTACAGCGTGCGCTCAAACCGCTGGTGACAGATGCTCCCGGTTGTCCGGCACTTGTCTCGCCATCGATTCCCCTTTACGGAGCCGCTCCAACACGAGCAGTCATCGTAATGCACCTGTCTGTCTCTTGCTTAGGGCCAAGGGTGACTACTAGATACATGCATGGCAAGTACATTACAAACCAGAGTACATTTATACATGAATAGATGCAAAGCCATACAGGCTATGTGGCTTTTGCATGGCTTTCCTCAGCCCAAAATAATTGTGTTGTTAGTCTGTAGTAAACACATAGACGCACACATGCATGCACGCACGCACACACACACGAACCCAATTCAGAGGCCTGGAATGACATCATTTTTTAGCAATAAGATTGTGGTCTGTGCGCTCTACCTTGGCTTCGTATCCGTTCACCATCTCCGTCTTCTCGCTCCTCCAGCCCAGGATGCCCGTCTTGTTCCTGGAAGACAGCGCAAGTATATCTCCGTTCAACTCCTTTTTTTTTTTTTTGATACTATTAATATTCCATCTGCGATGTCGCCTTATATTACATCACATTACAGTACATTACATTACCGGGAATGTTGTCCAAATGTTATGCATTAAATAAGTGCATCTTGGAATAAAAACAGCTCCCCGGGTGATGTCGAAACGCAGCACAGAGGTTAATAAATCTAAGCTGAGGTAAATAAAGGCACTGATGGGCTCAAGGTACATCTACTCTCCGTATATGCACCCAGGGGTGTAATCGATCTCTTAATGTGTCCCTGGAACTGACTCTGTCTTTCTTTACTCAAGATAAACAATTCATGATTAAGTAATTGATGAGAATAACTTGTTGTTTTTTATTTGCTCTTGTTTTGAGTTGGATTTCAGCGCAGAGGAACTTGGAATGGGGTTGCGCTGGTCACCGAGACAGAGCGTCTCGCCCTCCGCAACCCAAATTGATTTTTCTTTTTGTTGGGGGGTAGGCAGGAGTGCTGAGCGAGGGAAAAGCGCAGAGGTGACACAGAGGTACAGTGTCAGAGAGAGAGATAATGTAGACACAGAGATATAGAGAAAGAGAGTTACAAATAAATGTTGATTACTCATTCTCTCAAGATACCCACCCAATGCACTCGATGACTTAGTTCGTCATTCTCTCTCTCTCTCTCTCTCTCTCTCTCTCTCGCTTTATCTCTTTCTCTTTCTCTCTGAGTTTTATCACTTCCCGGTGACTGCGGCTCTTTCGACCGCTTCATCAATCCATCACTCAGTTTCGCCATACCCTATCTTTCAGCCTTCGCACTTTCCTTTTTGCTGTTTTTTTTTGGTCTTTTGTGTGCTTCGTGTTTGCTTCTCTCCCTCTTGCCCTCTCTTTCACTCTCATCCTCCTCTCTGTGGATGGATGACAACCCCCCACCCGCTACCACCACCTCATTTCTCATCCCCCTCTTTCTCGCTTGAGTCTTCCATCTCTCATCTCACTCGCTGAATCATACTTTTCCTCTTTCCTTCTTTCTTATCTGTGTTTCTGTTGCCTCTATTTCCTTCATGGCTGTAACACCTTGCTCTCTTTCTCTCTCCACAAATATCATCTCTGCCCCTTTTTTTTAATCCTCAGGAGAAGCAGTCTGCTTTGCTTTGTGATTTAATGTTGTATCAGTGTTGGGACAACATTTTTGGATTCGTCTCGCTGTTTGTCTGGCTCAAGCTCCATCTGTTCTGTCCATGGATTTTTGCTGAACGTCTCATTTCTCTTCCTTCTTTACTTTCTCAGTCGGTGTCGGGAGTTATATAACGCAGTCGAGAACCGTTTCTTTTATCTTCCATATGCTGGGCTCTGCTTCAGACAGTGACGGCATTGGGGTCATGAAAAAGACATCAAACCTGGTGTAATCACCAGCGTCTACGGTGATGCAAAATGATGGGAAATTGATCTTAGAAAAATGTCTTTAATGGCTTCTGTCCAACTGAGAGAGGTAGATAATGGTATTGAGACAACAAAATGTAGCATCCCACACCTAAACAAAGCTATTGCAGAATTCAAAAGAAACAACAGAGGTTATTTATTTGGAAGTGTGAGACAGCACAGTCTCAAAACCTCTTCCTAACCCATATGTCTTTATAACAGACCACTTGTGCCGCTTCAGTAAGGACAGAATTTGACAACCAATTTGCATCCTGTGCACCTATTGGCGATGTTTGTGTTCACATACATAATATTCTAGTTATTAAAGGGACATGCAAATACCCAGAATATGTATGTTTGTGTGGCAGATGAGGGGGCATGGTTAAGCTGGAGTCAGCGGGCTACAGCGCGGGCTTTGTCCCGCACTGGCGCAGCTGTTCTGACTCGGCCGATCAGCCAGCTGCCTATGATTGGTCGGAGTCGGCTGGGAGAGTTTACTTAGGTGTTGCTTGTCTTGCAGTGAGGGCACGTGGTGCAGGATCCTAGGGCCTGCGGACCAGATCGCAGAATGGACCGTAAACGCACACAAAGAACTCTGATTATTTATTTTGTTTACGTTTGGCCCGTGAGCCTTTTTGTTTGTTTACTGAATTTACAATAAAAACCCAGCTGGTTCGGCACTTTACTGCCACTACGTCTCCGTCTCCCTCCATTAACCCGTGTCTGTGGACGGAACTATCCACTAGTGGGGTCTGAACAGGGACTATGGAGGTAGGCAGAACGGAGGGCAGCTCACTGTCCCTGCTGGAGCAGATGATCGCCGCCCTCGCCACCATGCAGGCAGTGCAGGCTCACCATTTTGAGGAGATTGCGAGGGACCGGGCGCTGGAACCGGGAGGCGATGGCGGCGCTGCTGTGGGGCCAGCGGCGGATCCATGGCGAGGAATGTCCAATAGCCCCCCTTCTGGATCTACAGAAGATGGGGGATGATGATGCCTAGGCGTTCCTCGCCAGTTCCAGATCACGGTGGAGGTGGCTGGGTGGAGCACTGAGGAGACAGCGCTGTGCCTGCTCCCCTTTCTGACGGGGGAGGCGCAGCAAGCGGTGTACGGCTTACCAGCACCCGGCCGCCGGGAATACCACGCCATCAGGAGGGCGGCCCTGGTCTGCATGGGGAGGACACTGGAGGGACCGCGCCTGAGGTTCCAGGGACTGGACTACGCCACCTCGGGCCGCCTACCAGCCTGGTCCTGTGATGCCGCAGGACGCCTTCTCTCCTTCCCATGCTGTCCCCGCTCTGTCCCCGTTTACTCCCAGGACGATGCCGCAGCGGGCCCACAGACAGCTGCTCAAACTCCTGAGTAGGGGTGCTGGCGCTACGGGTGACCCGATCACATCCGGTGGGACTGCCCCCTGATGGATCAGACAGGTGGTTCGGGTCGCTGGTCTGCCAGACCCTTCCCCTGGTCAGGAAGGGACTTACAATGTACCGTTAAGAGTACAAAGGGGTAGACATCAGGCTTTGCTGGACTCTGGCTGCTCTCAGACGATGGTCCAGCAAGGCCTGGTTTGATCCGGGGCTTAAGTGGAGGGGTCACAGGTGGAGATTCAGTGTGTGCATGGGGATATTCACACGTATCCGGTGGTGCAGCTCCAAATTCGTTAGGAGGGGGCAAAGCATAAGGTGAAGGCTGCGGTTAGTTCCCGCCTGTCGCACTCCCTGATTTTGGACACGCATTGGCAAGGGTTTGACGCTTTAATAATGGAGGCTGGGGAAGTGCGCTCACGGTCTGTAGGGAAATATTGGTGAGTGTCGCTTGGTGTCGCGTAGTGGTTGCTGTGGGGTTGGGAGCGGAGGAATCCCCTCAGGCGGGCTCCCCAGTGCCATCGATCGCCACCCTGGACGATTTTCGGTTGGAGCAGTTGCAGGACGATACGCAGGGCCTTTAAGGTGTAGTTAAAATCGATAGCGTATTGATGCGCCTAGACGCCGCGCTCACTCACCCATACTTTTTGGTGATTAGGGACAGGTTATATCGAGTGAGCTGTGACACTCAATCAGTGGAGGAAATAACCCAATTGTTGGTTCCGAAAAGCCACTGGGAAACGCTTTTCCAGGCGACTAGCCATAACCCGATGGCCGGTCACCTCGGACACGATAAAACACTGCAGCAGATAATGGCCAGCTTCTATTGGCCGGGCATTTGGCCGGATGTGCATAGGTGGTGCGCCACATGTCCCAAGTGCCAATTAGTCAACCCTCGGGCTACACTAACCGCTCCGTTGAGGCCCTTCCCACTAGTCGAGGCGCCGCTCGAAAGACTCGGTATGTACCTGATCGGACCATTAGCCCGCATGCCCGCGGGTATCGTTATGTGTAGTTCATGTGGATTATGCAACCCGGTACCCCGAAACAGTGCCCCTGCGCAGTTTTACAGACAAAAGTGTGGCGCAGGCTCCTTTTCAGGTTATCTCCCGAGTCTGGATTCTGAAGGATATCCTGACCAACCAGGGAACTTCCTTTATGTCACGTACACTGCGGGAACTTTATGGGCTGTTGGGCGTCCGCTCAATTTCGGACCAGCATGTACCACCCCCAGACCGACGGTCTGGTGGAATGGTTCAATAAGACGCTGAAGAACATGGTTCATAAGTTCTTTCATGACGATAACCGTAATTGGGATCAGTGGTTGGACCCTCTGTTGTTTGCAGTGCGGGAGGTTCCCCAGGCCTCCACAGGATTTTTCTTCTTTGAACTCCCCTTCGACAGGAGACGCTGGGGGTGCTAGACCTTATTAAAGAAAACTGGGCGGAAGGGCCTACCACAAGTAAGAACGAGGTTCAGTAAGTTCTGGACCTGCGAGCAAAACTACACGCAATGGGGCGCTTCTTACGGGAGAATTTGCTCCGGGCTCAGGAACATCAGCGCAAACTCGGACAATTTGCACTGGGAGACAAGGTGTTAGTGTTGCTACTTACATACAGTTCTAAATTACAAGGGGTTGATTATGAGGTTTACCACATTAACCTCCTAAAGGAGTGGAGGTTCCTCAAACGACCTGTCCCACGTGGCCTCCTTACAGCAGTGGTTCTCTGATGTCTTTTACCCCTGCCAGGCCGTTCCTTATACACCACTATGTGGAGACGACCCCGGGGGTTAAAGTGTGCTCCTGGCCATACTGCCTACCCGAACATAAACACAAATGGTCACTAATTCTGTCGTGCAGACAGAATTAGAGACCGGCTGGACCTTGGGGTGATAGAGGAGTTTACAAGGACTTGTGCAGTCCCATCGTGCTGTTAGGTAAGCCAATTGGGTTGATCCGGTTCTCTGTAGACTACTGAAAGGTGAACGCGGTGTCAAAATTTGACGCGTTACCAATGACCCGGGTCGACCAACTCCTTGACCGGTTGAGCACAGCTCATTTTTTCACTGGATTGAGTAACGAGCTACTGGTAGATTCCCTTCTCTCCAAAGTCCAAAGAAAAGTCTTCTTTCTCCACTCCACTGAGGGGTTGTACCAGTTTGTCACACTATCCTTCAGGTTGTTCAGGGCCCCAGCCACTTTTCAGAGACTCATGGACCGGGTCCTGCGTCCAGATGCAGCAGATGCTGCTGTTAGCCTACCAAGATGACGTAATTATTCATAGCAACAGCTGGGAGCATCACATGCAGCATGTGGGCACAGTGCTAGAGTCCCTGATGTGGGTGGGGCTCACTGCCAACCCTAAGAAGTGTGTGGTTGGTCGGAGGGAGGTACGGTATCTGGGGTACCACTTGGGAGGTAGACTGGTCCGACCCCAGATTGATAAAACCATGGCGGTTGCAAACAGTCCGAAGCCCGAAGACAAAGAAAAAGGTGGACAGCTCCCCGGCCTAAGTCGGGCGGTGGGGATCTGTGGCAGATGAGGGGGTGTGGTTAAGCCGGGGTCTGTGGGCTACAGCGCGAGCTTCGTCCCACACCAGCACAGCTGTTCTGACGCAGGCAATCAGCCTGCTGCCACTGTTTGTTAGTAGTCGGCGAGGAGAGTATTCTTATGTGTTGTTTGTATTGTAGTAAGGGTGCGTGGTGCAGGATCCTAGAGCCTGCGGACCAGATCGCGGAACGGACCCTAAACGCACTTAAAAAACTCTGATAATTCATTTATGTTCCCATTTGGCTAGCAAGCCTTTCTGTTTGTTTACTTAATTTATAATAAAAACCCTGTCGGTTCGGCATCTCACTGCCACAAAATCTCCGTCTCTCTCCCCTAAACCGTGTCTGTAAACGGAGCTGTCCACAGTGTGCTTATAAAAAAATCTCATTATTATAAGTGATCCTGATTCCAATTACCACCTGAATGGTGATATGACGAGATATGTTGATTACAGTCAGTGTTAATTATTCTTTTACCTATTGTATTGATGTGAGGGACATTGCAATTGTTTTATCTATCTATCTATCCATCCATCTATCCATCTATCTATCTATCTAGAGCACTGAGGCTTGTGGAAACCTTATCCCAAAAACTGTATAAAGTCCCTCATGTATAGAGGGACCTCAATGAAGCAGCTAGTTAGTCTATCCTAGTTAAGGTCTGAGGGAAACGTTCATATCTGGAATGTAACGTGTACGCTCTGTGCCCCCCCTGACCTCTCGAAGGCGACGTTGCGGGTGTCCAGCTGCGTGGTGACCACGGGCGCTGACAGCCTGGCCGCCACCTGCTCCTCACTGGGCTGCAGTGCCCCCAGCAGGCCGAGGCCGGCGGCGGTACTGCAGCCGTTGCTCCGGCCGGGGGAGGGGGCGGTGAGCGATGTCACGCAGAGGGTCTCGCAGAACACCAGCTGTCGGTCGTGGTCCACCTCCATCACCTCCGCCTGGGAGTCTGGAGGGGAGGAAAGGGAGGGGTGGGGGGCGAGGAGAGAGACGGGAGGGGAGAGGTACCAGAAAAAGGTAAAGGTGAAGAGTAAAAGAGAGGAGGGTAAAGGGAGGGACAGAAAGTGAAGAAGAGTTTGGTGGAATAGAGGGAGGTAGAGAGGAGGGAGGAGAGGTGGAGAGAGGGAAGGAGGGGGAGTGGATAGAAGTTAGAGGTGAAGTTAATCATCAAGACAAAGAGAAAGAGAGAGAGAGAGAGAGAGAGAGAGAGAGAAAGAGAGACATCTGGGAGCTATGTAGTGGAAAGAAAGATCTCCAGAGAGGTGTGTGTGTGTGTGTGTGTGTGTGTGTGTGTGTGTGTGTGTGTGTGTGTGTGTGTGTGTGTGTGTGTGTGTGTGTGTGTGTGTGTTTGTGTGTGTGTGTGTGTGTGTGTGTGTGTGTGCGTTGCCAGGTTGGACAGGAGGAGCAAACAGAGAATTCAGACAAGTAGGTCAAAACGTCAAAAGACAGAGAGAGAGAGAGAGAGAGAAAGATACGGATCGCTGTGGAAAGACTGACACAATGTGAGAGAAGAAAGGATGGCGGGAGGGAGGGAGGGAGGGATGGAGGGGGGGCCTTGTTAATATAAGATAATGTGAGAAAGTAAAGGAATGAAAAAGAGGAGTGAAACACAGTGGAAAGCGGCCAAGAAAAAATCACATGGAAAGAGATGGCGAAAGAGGGGAAAAGGAGAGAGAAAACCAATGATATCATCCTGGAAAGTACTGGAAAGTTGGACGAGCCGAGGACTGGGAGGGGGAGAAAGGAAGGGGGGATGGACATATCACTCACACACACACACACACACACACACACACACACACACACACACACACACACACACACACACACACACACACTGACACACACACACACACACACACACACACACACACACACACACACACACACATTCACACACTGACCCTGTCCTCTGAAGATGAAGCTGCGATTGCCTCTCTGCCAGGTCATCTGCTCGAAGCCCATGAGGGTGGTGTCCACGCGCAGACACTGGCCACTCTTCCACACCCGGTAGGTGTCGCTGGGGCAGATACGAGACACCAGGGGCACTGGGATGGGGAAAAAAAACAACAACAAAAAAAACAAAAAAACAAACAATAAAACTAGGATTGAGTTGAAAATGAGCCAAATTATGGCCTGATTAATGAGATTTTCTGCCGTAGCTTCACCCGTAATGAATCCTGAATTTCCACCGGGAGAATTAATAAAAGTCTTAAGTCTTATCCTATCTTATCTAAATGTGGGGGAAAGAACAGAAACTAAGCTATGCATCAAATATCCAGGGGAATATAAAAGTATATCTTGGCAGTGGCGCTGAGGTCATTAACGGCAAAAAACCCACAATGAATCTACAACCGTTCATATTAAATCAAACAACATCCATTACGACGGTGTTTTATTTCACAGGATGCTGCCTGTATATTTATGTCCTCTACATTACAGCAGAGCACATAAAAGCTCCCCTATGATCTAAAAATAAGGCGTAGGCCTGTTACAGACCCTTCGCAGGGCAAGGCGCGCAACAACGCTAACAGCAGCGCAAGGGCCGTTTCTCACGTTCTTGCGTAACAAATGCGTG
>NC_137197.1:12406947-12436947 GCF_960531495.2 Zeus faber
GCCCCTGGCTTCTCACCTTCCCTTTGCCGCCCCCCACCCGCTCCTCCTCTCGGAAGGAGGAGAGCTGCAATGCTCCCGTGTCACTCTCTTTTCTTAACCTCCACGATGCCATTCTGTCGCCCCTATAGATTTGCCTAGTGTCCCACTCTCCCCTTTCTTTACTGTACCTCTCTCTCTCTCTCTCTCTCTCTTTCTCGGGTGAGGTCAGTGGGGGCTGCATTATTGATAGACATTTCTGCCTGTGGCATCTGCTCCTTCTCCTCCCTCCCTCCCTCCCTCCCTCTCTTCTCTCGCTTTCCCTCTTCCCCCTCGTTTTCTCTCTCTCGTTCTTTCTCAGTGTGCGCACGGCCTGATGCGGCTTGGCAGGTACTTAGGCCCACATCAATCTTTCATTTGCACCCTCGCGCTTACTCACAGGCACGCACGCACGCACACACACACACAGACACACACGTATTCATGTTCACATGGGGGCACACAAACACTATGTACACAAAAATTAACAAAAATAACATACATACAGGCTTTCCCCCCCAAATATTCCCACTGGGGGGGGGGTGTAAAAAGTAACTGTCCCCCACATCGTTCTTGCATCAGCACCTCATCATACCCTGATTAATTTTACTATCTAATATCACGGAGGAGATACACCTAACAAGGACGCAAGGATGCAACTAGGTGGAAGGAACGACGGGAGCGACAGGAACCACACCACCTCATAACACTTCACATGCTCCATCTCCCCGTCACGCTGGCTCTGATCCAAACAGCGGCGCTCCCACGTCAACAAGCACAAAACTGCTGACCTAAATCCCGGAATATGTAATGTGTCTTTCCTTCGCCCCCCCCCCACTGTCTCTCTCTCTCTCTCTCTCTCTCTCTCCCACTTTTACTTCTTACAGCAAAATAATGCACGGTGGGGAAAATGGTGTCAAAGAAGGCATAGGCTAGTAAATACATAGATAGATAGATAGATAGATAGATAGATAGATAGATAGATAGATAGATAGATAGATAGATAGATAGATAGATAGATAGATAGATAGAAACACACACACACACACACACACACACACACACACTCAGAAGGAGTGAATAAGTAGATCATGTTTGAGCATTATCATGTAAGGAGGTTCACCAGTGTGTAAAACACAGACTGCATATGCATGTTTGTGTCTTTATTTATGGGATTTTAGGTGTGTGCGGCAGGGTATGCACGTGTGTGTGTGTGTGTGTATGTTGCAATTTCAGTAAGTGCCTCCAACAAGTGAAATGGTAATCGTTGCAGGGTTGAGCTGATAATGAAATCAGCAGCTCATTTTCTCTGTATGATTCCTTTCCTTCGCTGCGTCTCGACACCACAGAACGCGGCAGCAGCAATAATGACATTTAGAATTTGACTTGGGCGGTTCCCCTTATCATAAAACTGGGATGTTTTGGTTTTTTTTGCCTAGTTCAATGCCATTTTACTCTCTCCCTCTTTTGGCCATCAACGGTTTTCAGAGCGGTGCAATATTGACTAAATCACAATATTTTTTGGACAAATACCTTGATGTTGATAATTTCACAATATTTTGGGATGAATAATGGTGTTTTTCATAATATATTTACAAACAATAAATATTTAAGAAATAATCATGAGTAACATGAATATGAATATGAATACAAGCGAGTAGAGGCAGAACACTCGATGAAGTTAATAAAGTTGCATTACTTTACTATAATAACTATAAAGGATGGAATATCTGTCTGTCTGTCTGTCTGTCTGTCTGTATGTCCTTTTATTATCTCGACAACCGTTCATCCGATCTACTTCACACTTGGAGGGTGTATTGCTGGGGACCCAAAGATGTGCAGTGTCGAATTTGGTGCAATTTTGCAATATTAATAAACTTTCAATAATCAGCGAACAGCAAGCAAGCGGGGGACGGGGCTTCAGTCCTCTGCGACTGAGTCACAAAGAGTGTCTTTCCCCAGTGGACTGAATTATTAACATTTTGTTAAACTGTACCATTAAAATCTCTCAGAAAGTCTGAAATTGCAAGCACTCGTCAAGGCTAAAATTTATTATTTAACAATTACAACCAAAATCCCGGACCAAAATCAGTTTTCTCAATTTTTATCTCCTTTTTAAGTTTCGCAATTTTTCTTTTCATAAATCATGTAAATTCTACTCAATTTAAAGAGTCTTGTCATGACAGCCATTGTTATCACAGCTGCGATGAATCGTAAGTCTTATTGTCTTATGACTACTTTTCTTGCATTTCCTTCTCTGCCGGTTGTCATTCCATCTTTCGCTGCACTCTATCGTCCCTTTGGATCTTTCTCTCCATCCTCTTCCTCTACTCCTGCCACTCATTCGCTGCTTTCTCCGCGCTCCCGTCGCTGCCCTTTGCGTGGTGAATCTCCCCCCTCTGTCTCTCTGTGAAAAGCTTTCAGGGACTTAACTAAATCTGACCCCGAATCAGCCTCATTCCACTCCCCTCACGGCCGCGCCTCGCCAGGGATAGGTTTCAGATTTCAATGCACAGAAGAGGAGAAGGTGGTGGGTGAGCGGTGGGCATGATAGAGTGATGGGTGGATAGTTAGAGGTAAAGAGGGACGGCAATTCCCAAAGGAGGAGGGGATACAGGAAAATGTGATCGGAGCAGACAGGGAAGAGAAGTGAGAGGGGGAGAAGTGAGAGGAGGAGAGGAGAGGAGCGGAGGAGGAAAGAGGAAACGAGGAGAGGAGAAATGAGGAGGTAAAAAAAAAGGGAGGAGAGGAGAGGAGAAGGGCGGTGAAGAGAAGAGAGGAGAGGTCGAGAGTTAAGGTGAGAAGAAGAGAAGAGAGGGGGAGGAGAGGAGATGATAGGGGTAGAGGTGAGGTGAGGAGGAGAAATGGAAAGGGGAGGAGAGGAGAGGTGAGGAGAAGTGATTTGAAAGGAGGATAGGAGTAGAAGAGTAGAGAGGTGAGGAGGAAAGAAGAAGAAGAAGCGAGAAGGAGAGGAGAGGAGAAGAGGGGAGGATAAAAACATGGGCACAGAGCGGGTAAAATGGGATGAGGGGAAGAGCAGAGAAGAAGAGTAGAGAAGAGATTGGCCTCCTGGACCGAGGGGTAGCGGTCGGATGGAGAGATCCAGCAGAACAGAGAGAGAGCGGAGGAGAAGAGCCAGAGGGGAGGCGCTGAGAAGAACCCCCTGGAGCCAAATTACAACCCCGCTCCCAAGAGAGAGAGAGAGAGAGAGAGAGAGAGAGAGAGAGAGAGAGTGTGTGCGTGTGTGTGTCAGAGAAAGGCCGAGAGAGTGATGGGAAACAGAGAACAGAGAGAAAAGACAGATGCAGAAACAGATTCGAAGACAAAGACAATATGACAAACAGAGAGAGAGAGCGGCGGAGAGGCAGAACAGAGAGATCTTCATTTCATTTCCTGCTTCCTCCCGTCGGGGGGCGGGTCGCTGCTCTTTTCTTTTTTACGGGGCCTCTGTTCCTTCTTCAATATTTGCGTCATTGGATACAGACGCTGCGTTTGCTTTAAATGCGGTTACTCCTCTCCGTGCTCGCCGTCGACCCTCTCTTCCCCATCTCTCCGTCGCGGCGTTCCGCCCTCCACCGTCCATCGGCGCAGCGATGTGGCCATTTCTGAAAAAGCATTTTTTTGCGTCCGTACGAGAATGCGAAAAAAAAACCATTTCAAACGCTCACTTTCTGTAAGCGCGCCACGCCAGTAGGGGGGCGATAATATGTCATAAAACTCGATGTCAAACACCATTAGGAGCATGCATATCGAGCTTCTTCATTTTATTCATCCATGACACTGCATGGACGCCACTCCTCAAGACTTTTAAACTTTTAAAGGAGACAGAGCACAACGCAATGGTCGTCAGCCGTCCCTCATCGGCCGTCAGTTGAGGCCCTGACGTCAGCGTTTTTCAAGAGGCTCCGTTTTACTTCGTCCACACGCTTACACAGAAAACTGGGTTTCTGGAAGGATGGAGGGAAAATAATGTTTTCAAAAATATACGTGCGCGTGCGGGACAGGGCCTCATTCTACCGCACTTGCCCTCTCCCTTCCATATTCCTGACCCCTGCCTCAGCTTTATCCGTCTCTCTCTCTCTCTCTCTCTCTCTCTCTCTCTCACGCTTTCATCCCCATCACCGCTTTGTTCCGCCGCCTCCGTCTTCCTCTTGCTCTCTTTCTAGCGCTGAAAGCTGATATTCCACCGTAGTTTTCTGTCGTGGCATTTTCATTTCAACTCAATCCCACACACATTCAGTGCTCGATCACTGCCAAAATTGCCCGGCAGTCTTGGAAAGCTCCGACGCGTGCAGCCGATGGAACATTGGTTGGACGCCACGGTGGACTATGCCTCGCGTCCTAGGCGGGAACAGGTTTACGAGGCCGGTAGGTGGGATCGGGCGATAGCTTGGCTCCAGGCGGTGCCCGTGGGCGACGCCCCCCCCCCCCAAAAAAAACAGCCGAGGCATTTGCTCTGCCGAGAGGAAATGGCATCGGCATGGTAAACATCGCCGGATATTTGACGCTCGCGAGTGTTCTCATGAAAACCAAAGGAGAGAGTCTCTTCGTTCTGCTGAAGCCTTTGGAAGACTACAGTATCTATGGACTCAAAGAACGGCCATTAGTATTTTGTGAATATTGTATATATTAGTTTGTGAAATGGTTTGTGACTGTGATTTAACGTTTTGCTGCTGTAGAAATATTTTTGTGCATGTATGAAAGAGTTTGGTGCACACAGATATAATAAAATATATATAATAATGTGACGATTGGCCAGTGAGTGGGCAATGTGCTGCTAGTCAGCTCAGAGGTAAAAACAGGGTCAAAGTCCATGCTTGTAACTGGTAGTTTGGAGCTTGTAACGTCAGTGTCGCATACACAGGTAGAAAACGTGTCGGTCCACCTCTCAGACTTGACTGAGAACAGTGAGAATTTTCAATCCTCACTGTTGAAAATGTTCCCGCATAGATTTTAACTACGCATACACAAAATATTTCTACAGCTACAAATATTTTTTACACATGTGCAAATTATATCCGTGTGCACAAAGGTTTTTCCACACATGCACAAAATATTTCTACAGCGGCAAAATTTGATTACGCATCAATGACCATCATTTGATTCCATAAATATGACGGATGGCCGGCGATCGCCTTTCTAACAACTCCCAAGGTCATTAACGTTTTGCATTTTTTCCACAGTTGAGCTTAATAAACAAGAAAAATGTGCAGAGAAAATACAATCTGTCGCATATTAGATAGCGGCCGGATCTTTTCAAGAGTTCTTTAAGTTTATAAACTAGGCTTTGACGAGGCATACATCTCTCCCCTACTTTCCCATTCTTCTCGGTCACAACTGAATTAATTTCACTCTTCCTCTCGCTCACCCTTCCTCTGAAAATAAACCATGTACTCCCTTCGGTATGCCAAGTGTGTGTGTGTGTGTGTGTGTGTGTGTGTGTGTGTGTGTGTGTGTGTGTGTGTGTGTGTGTGTGAGCGTGTGCCAAGCAAGGGCAAGCTCTATCCATCCCATCAACTGTTACAGCTTTAAATAGTAGTAATACAGAGCACCGGACAAGAGGTCTGCGACTCAAGAGGCCTCGTTTGTTTATTGTTTCCCACCCTCGTACACACATACGGTGCCAACTCCCACAGATCTGCCCGTCATCACAGTCCATCACATGCCCCTCCACCTTAAAAGTCCTACATGCAGCTGGAGGTCGGCTGCCTCCACTGCTTTATTTTTGCCTTTTTGAACAATTCAAGGTTTTTCTGTGGCGCTCCCTGCTGCAACACATTGATTAAACAGTCACTGCGTTACTGGTTTTTAGCACCGAAACCGGTACTTTGGTTGAGATTGTGATTGAGCGGTTACAGCCTTATGAAGACAAGTCTATCGATCGGGTCGTCGATCTAAATTGAAAGGCCTCCACTCCTCAAGTGTAATATCGGCGGTAGCTAGTGGCTTACCGTGGTTAAGAATCCGCCTAATTTACCACGGATAATCATGGTGTCGCTGACGTGACTGTAAATCGCACCCGCCGTTCACGTATACAGCGAGAGCAGGAGGTGAAATTTGCGAGAGAGGCCCTTTAAAATTGAGCTCCTGTCATTGGTAAGAGTAAATCATTCCAACATAGGGGTGGGTTTCGCAGACACAGAGTCTTGCAATTATTAAAAAGCTCCCAAACAATTCCATCACACACTAGCTACAGAGAGTTTAGGAGGCCATTTTATTATTCAAATCGATATTCTTTAGGTTTACACTGCTTACAATTTTCAGGTTATTTTCCATTATCATTACCTGCCATATTTGTATATGTTTTATTGTGTACAGTTTAAATTAAAACTGTGAGTTTTAATGTGCATTTCACTTTTTTCCCCCTTATATTGCTGTTTTCATATTTGCATTCTGTTGTTTGTTATTATTACTGCCTATTGATTTGATGTTAGCCACTGGGACACTGCAATTTCCCTCTGGGGAGGAATAAAGTCTCTCTCTCTCTCTCTCTCTCTCTCTCTCTCTCTCTCTCTCTCTCTCTCTCTCTCTCTCTCTCTCTCTCTCTCTCTCTCTCTCTCTCTCTCTCTCTCTCTCTCTCTCTCTCTCTCTCTCTCTCTCTCTCTCTCTCTCTCTCCTCATCTATCTATTGTATTTATTTATTTATTTATTTATTTATATTTATCATATTATTTAAAATGTTGGCTTAAATAGCCTATTTCATCGGCCTACAAAAAAAAAACATTTTTATTTTACTATTTTCTTTTACAACAAGGCAAAGTAACTGTAGATATGTTAAAATAACATAATATATATAATTTACTTACTTAAATATTTTGCCAAATTGACTATTTATTTGTGAAATGAAATACAGGATCTGATCATCACACAGTGATAACCTGAGGAGTTGAGTTGGCGATGCAAGTTCAGGGACACATGCAAAACTAGTGCATACGCACAAACTCACATATTGACATACAGCACAGCATACAGTATAACATGCAAAGCGAGAAAGACAGTGAAGGATGACGATGACAGAATGGGGCGGGGGCAAAAGGCAAGAAGTCAGAAGGACAGCAGCCGCTGCTGTGGATGAGACAAGCCAGGAGTGACGTCCATCGACTCGTGAGAGGGAACGAAAAAAAGGGAAGTTCCTCGCTTGTTCCTGGACTGTATGGTTCACCTTTGCGCTCTTGACTTCCCTCCTGCGTAGCGTCAGAGGCAGCTCGACACTTTAGAGTCCACGGGTTCATGAAGCAGGTTGTGTGTTGTCCTGTGTGTCGAGTTGCTGTGGAGCTACAGCACAACAAACCCATGGAACAAAGTCCCTTGTGGGAAATGGAAAAATATCCCTTCAAGCGAGGTCTATCCCACGTGACCCAAATGAATTAGTCCAGTTATTAATGTCGTTTGATAACATAAAGTTTATGAAGTATGATTCCGCCTAGCGCCGTGTTGGTTTAATGAACCCTTCAACGTGCAGCTCAGAGAGGGTTCTCCTAAATTGCCATATTGGGCAATGAATATTACTCTTTCTTTTATCACCCGATTAAGAAAAAAAAAAAAAAAAACACTCCTTCTGTGATTCCGGTCACACATTAAAAGATATAATGAGAAAGCCCCAATCTTCGTTTTTTTCCGGGTTCCTCGAATTCAAAGTAGGATAACCATTAAATGTGACTCATAAAATATAAATGCCTACAAGGGCTTGCTGGAAAATGGATGACATTCAGGATCTCAAGACCCATTTGTTAATCTTCTGCACACCAGAAACATGGTTCAAATGGTAATGGGCCTGAGCTCTGATTCATGAGAGATTAACTTGACATATGGCCATTTATATATTATGGGTCGACTAGAAAGGAAGAGAAATACTAAATGGTCAGTCAAATATAAAAATGAACAAGATCCACTTTCCATCATGTTCCCTTGTGAATCCCTGACTGCCACAGAAGCTCTTTTTTTTTCCACAAATGCAGCAAATGTAATTTAAACTATTATTTATTTTTAAATGTACCCCTTAAATTGTATTTCTTGATATACAGCATAATCCAGACTGCTGTCACTATTTACATGTGAGTGTTGATTAGAAAATGGAACAAATACATTACTCAAAAACAAGTATTTTGCCAGGAATTCGGCCCCGGAATCTTATCACGTTAACTCTGGATAATGTCCACTCTGGACCAGAGTAGGTGAAACGAATTTCAGCGACTTATGTAACTCTTTGTTGTCTCTTACTTGGACTATGTACATAGAGTCAGTATGAAAATTTTCTATTGATAAGATAAGATATAAGATAACACTTTATTATAATACAATCCAGGACAATGCAGCTACAACAACATGCGCAGAAATGGGTTTGTGGTGCCCTCCGCCTCAAGTATAAAAAGGACGCTTAAATGCACCCCTTCCAATGAAATAAACATGTCACCTGTGCCGTTGCTGCAAACACCAAATGTCTTGTTCGGGTCTAAGAATATAATAGAATTAGCCTGGGAACCAGACGAATCTGCAGCTCATGTTTCATTAGCTCTGCAGAATACGTCCCACCCTCCCATTTAAATATTTCCACCGACCTCGCCAGGGTCAGGTCAATCACAACGGTCTATATAATATGGGGCAGGTTTTGATACGATGACGATGCAGAGGAGCGCCTTTGACGCAGCTTACCAAGATGGCTGCCGCTGACGTGGAACGGTATGTTGAATCCGCTATTGTGACAGTATTAAACGAACTGGGCGGTTTTCTCTAAAAGAGGAAACAAACAGCTGCACTTCAAGCTTTTGTTGATAAGAGAGATGTGTTTGCCATACTTCCAACAGGATTTGGTAAAAGCTTAATTCACCAACTGGCCCCACTGGTCACCATTTTTCCGTCGTTCAGAGCTAAGACACATGTTTCGTTGCTCTGATTGGTGGTAGGTCTATCCAATGCTCTGATTGGTTGTAGGTCTATCCAATTCTCTGATTGGTTGTAGGTCTATCCAATGCTCTGATTGGATGTAGGTTTATCCAATCGCGTCCAGAGACATTTTGGTCTGCGCGCGTTGGTAACGCCCCTTGGAAAAATCGAAAATGAACAGAGAGATTCCAGACTAATACCGTTTTCACACCAAAATTAGCGGGTCGACCCGGGTGTTCTGTTCACACCAGAGCCGGATCAGAGGTGGAGCCGATTAAAACCTGTGTCTATTGCAGGGTCATTGGACCCAGGACTGGGACCGGGGTTTTTCCTTTCCAAAATGGTGACAAATACCAGATGTTAGCGGGTGTTACCGGGTTTTTGGTGCAGTGGGAAAGGGGTATCATTTGCATTCAGGAATTGGTCCGGCGACGATAGGCTATAATATAATAGAATCCCATCAGAGCACTTTGCTGTACAATCACATTTGTTTATTGGTTTCCCCACTGTAAGCATTCTGATGATAATAAAGGCCAATTTGGCTTTAATGTCAAAAAGAAGAATCGGTAGCGCTGCAACACCACACAAAGGTAGCGGAGGTGTGTTTCGGAATGATAAAATCCACAAAATGTGTATGTTTGTGTGTCCCTGTTCAGACGAGCCTGTGTGGGTTTTGTGCTGCGCCCATGTGCATTCACAAACTGTGCGCAGGTAGTAAAAGTGTGCAACACCGGTGGGTGGCTGAGTGGGCGGCTGTGCACTAGAGTGCATGAGTGTGAGAGTGTGATTTCTTGAGACAGCCGCATGCACTTCAAAATGTGCTTGAGGTCGCTAACCTACCGAGCACTTCTTATAACCGCACACGCTGCTTCAGTGCATTTGCTAAAAAAAAATACGCTCGAATTCACCAGCACATACCATGCACTTAAAACCAAAATCATGTCCTGAAAATCCAGCAGCACTTTTTTTTTTTTTTTTTTTTTTTACATCCGTCATCGAGCGCCTCAGCCACCTCATCACACCACCTTTTTGTCTCCAGCATAAGAAGAACACATCTGACTACCCTTTTAATCGAAATACATATCTGTGATTTGAAAGCGCCGCACAGCGAACAACAACTGTGGCTGTTGCTGTGTTTGTATGAGCAACTGTTCGCCCACACCACATACAGTGTCTGCATTGTCTCACCCACTCACAAAAGGTTTAGGAGCTGGCGGGTAGGTGGACGCAACGAGGCTGCCTCTACACATGTGCAAAGCGGAATCTGACGCGCCGACAGACAGACAGACAGACAGACAGACAGACAGACAGACAGACAGACGGACAGACATGAAGTTCACCTCTTCCCAAGATGATGCGTCAGGCAGATACATTCATTTTAACCCAAGTTAAAGATCAGAGGGCCATGGCTACCCGCCTAGACACTGATCACTGTGGAAATAACATGCACGTCATAAATTGCATAAATAAAATGTCAGTGTACAATCTAAAAGCCTAAAAAAACTGCTAATAGTCCTACACCCAATTTTTAGACCTTTATTGGGCAGCACTTCGCTGCCGCCACCAACACACCACCACCCATTAAATTACCACACCCTTTACACGTCAATAATATAGATATAGAGATACAGTAGGTCTGGAGTGGAGTGGTTCCCCCTTTCTTTCAGTAGCAGAGAGATCGGCCTGGAGAAGCACCGCCTGTATTCAGTAATATAGAGATACAATAGGTCTGGAGTGTGTATTTCAGTAATATAGAGACAGGCCTTATTAGTAGAGATAGGATTTTTTCCAATAATGAAGAGATAGGTACAGAGTGATTCCCCATGTGTTCACGGAGATCGAGTGATTTAGCCTTTATTCAATCATGAAGAGATATAGATATGTATGGAGAGGTCGCCCCCCCCCCCCTTTCTAGTACTACAGAGATATAGTTAGGTCTAGGGTAGTTCCCTATTTATTACTATGGTTGCCTAATGATTCAGTAATATAGGGAGATGGTGGTTCCACTTTTACACAATAATTTACAGATAGGAATAGAGTGGTTCCGTTTTATTCGATAATACAGAGATAGAAATGGAGGTGCACTTCCTGTCTCCAGTAACATAGCGATCGAGATAGGTGTGGAGTGCATTGTCTGTGATATTGAGACAGACAGGTCTGGAGTGGTTCCCCCTTCTTTAATATTTAATAGAGAGATAGGAACGGAGTGGTTCCCCTTTCTTCAATAGTACAGAGGTATAGGTCTGGAGAGGCTCCCCCTTGATTCAATAATGAAGCGATAGGTCCCCCCCCCAGTAACGTAGAGAGATGGGTCTGGAGCGGTTTCCTCTTTATTCCCTTACCTGCTCGTTCGCTGCGAGCTCCTTCTCCAGCTGCCGGTGCTTGTTGTGCCACACGAGACAGTGGACAGGATAACGACTCTTCTCCGGAGTTTTCTTGGCAGAAATCATCTTGGGAGCATAGTTTGCCTCCCTCTCCCCCACCCCCCCCCCCCCCCCACCACCCCTCGTCTCTGCCCCCGCTGTCGATTTCAGGTGACTTGTTTGCAGATCTCTGCCTACGATAAGACTGCCATCACCCTCCTCGGCGCGTCGGTGTCCAAGCCGGTCTTCAGACAGTCACTGCAGCGGCACCGGCGTTCCCGCTCCGACCTGCCGCCGGAGAGAAGCAAGAGCCCTTGTCAAATGATTTGAGGACCGCGGTTGATTGTGTCATTACTGCAGCATTATTCCCCAAAGCCGGTTTCTTTCACCCCCCCCCCCCACCAGTGAGCAGCCTCGCGGAGCAGCATCCGCACCCGCCCGCCGCCCCTCTCCTCCGTACTGAGGCGGAGGGGAGCGAGCTGCGGCCAGATACGCGCACAGACAGCCAATCAGGAGTCGGAGAGTGCGATCACAACCATCTCCCCGAAAAGGGTTAATAGAACTAATATAAAAATATGTTACCTTATATTGCTATTACGATTATTAACTCCTTTAAACTGTTGTCATTAATTAAAGGCGTATGCACATATGACAATAATGACGGTGCTGATGAAAGACTATATTTGTTAAAACGGGTTTAATTAAAGTGAATTGAACAGGTCTAATTAAAAAAATAAATTATAAACCATTAAACCATTACATATACTGTGCGTGTGTGTGTGTGTGTGTGTGTGTGTGTGTGTGTGTGTGTGTGCGTGTGTGTGTGTGTGTGTGTGTGTATACAGTGTGTATATATATATATCTATATATATACACACACATACATACACACACAGACACACACACATACACACACACACACACACACACACACACACACACACACACACACACACACCGATCAGCCACAACATTAAAACACTAATATAATCCCGGCCATCCACATGATGTAGAAGAAAACCTGATTCATCGAACCAGGCCACCTTCTTCCAATGCTCCATAGTCCAGTTCTGACGCTCACGTGCCCATTTTCAGTGGTAGACAGGGGTCAGCATGGGCACTCTGACCGGTCTGCGGCTATACAGCACCATACGCAGCAAGCTGTGATGCACTGTGTGCTCTGACACCTTTCTATCATAGCAGCATGAACTTTTTCGGCAATTTGTGCTGCAGTAGCTCTTCTGTGGGTTATGACCAGACGGGCGAGACCTTGCTCTCTACGTGCATCAATGAGTCTTGAGCGTCCATGACCCTGTCACCGGTTTTCTAGCTGTTCTTCCTCGGACCACTTTGGTTGGTACTAGGGACTGCATACCGGGAAAACCCCATGAGATCTTTTGGTGATGCTCCTGACCCAATCGTCAAGCCAGCACAATTTGGCCCTTGTCAAAGTGGCTCGGATCCTTACACTTGCCCATTTTTCCTGCTTCCAACACATCAACTTCAAGAACTGACTGTTCACTTGCTGCCTAATACATCCCACCCCTTGACAGGTGCCATTGAAACAAGATGATCAATGTTGTTCACTTCACCTGTCAGTGGTTTTAATGTTGTGACTGATCAGTGTGTGTGTGTGTGTGTGTGTGTGTGTGTGTGTGTGTGTGTGTGTGTGTGTGTGTGTGTGTGTGTGTGTGTATATATATAAATATTTGATATATATCACATATATCAAACTCTCCAAAACTGAATAGGCATATCCGAGTAGGTTTATAAATAAAGTATCTATAGATAAATTACTAAGTTCAAAGTAACGAAGTTCAACTCATGTGTTGTTACATCTAAATCTTACCCCCAAATCTGTCTAATTAAATCTATTTGAAGCCTCATGGGAAGAATCACAGGATGATGTTCTCCAAGTTACCCATCATGGATAACACGGATGATGTGGACGCCGTGTATAAGTTGAAGTTCAAGATCAAGAGATTATTTGTCACATTCACCTTGTGTCGATTACACACATTTTAGTATTTTTTATATTTTAGGAGCTTATAGAGTTTATTGGGCGGAATCACCGGGTGTCATGACATTTTACTGCATATATGTATGAACGTGTAATGTGTATAATGTGATTAATGTGGATAATGTGGATAATGTATATGACGCAGATGATGTGGATATTGTTGATAATGTGAATAATGTGGATATTGTGGATAATGTGGATCATGTGGATAATGTGAATGATGTGGATATTGTGGATTATGTGTATAATTTGGATAATACGTTTAATGTGTATTACGTGTATAATGTGTATAATGTGAACGATGTGAATGATGTGTATCATGTGTATAACGTGAATAATGTGTATTATGTGTATAATTTGGATAATGAAGATAATTTGGATAATGTGGATAATATGTATAACGTGTATAATACTGATAATGTGTATGATGTGGATAATGTGAATGTGTATCATGCTTATAATGTATATAATGTGGATAATGCATATAATGTGTATAACGTGTATAATGTGGATGATGTTTATCATGTGTGTAAAGTGGATAATGTGTCAAATGTGGATAATTTGGATATTGTGTATAACGTGGATAATGCGGATAATGTAAATTAAAGTGTGTATAATGTCAATTAAAGCGTGGTTTGGGCTTCAGGGTGTGTGTGCGGACTGTGACAGGTAGAGAGCGCCGCTGTCTGCTGCCGATGCGGAGCACCGACCTATCCCGTCCGGACAGGGATCCAGGACTTTTCCCCCAAACCACCACAGTTCGAATCCTCCTGAACGGGGACCCGTGAGTGGACCGAGCGCTGTATCTGGTCGAGGACGGCGGGAAACCAGTTGCTGGGGAAGGAGCCGATCTGGTGGCTAGCGGCACATCGCCCGGCGGCTTCCGGGGGGGATTCGGTGCTGCTGCTGCGACGGCGGGGAGAGACGGCGGACGTCGGTCGGTTCTTCGGGGAAGGACGAGCGAACGAACGCCCATCATCATTTCCAAAAAAAACACTTCGGTCGCCGGCCCAGCGATGTCCAGGAAGCTGCAGAGGACAGAGGTCTGCGCCGACTGCAGCGCCCCTGGTAAGAGGGACAAAAAGAAGAAGAAGAAAAACACAAATACTGGATGCTTGTGGGACAATGCGTCGGGGAGGGCGGCGCGGTGTGTCGGGAGGTCCGGGCCGCGGTCACTGTCAGCCGGGTCCGCGGCGCAGGAAAGTGGCCTGCCGCGCAGGCCTCAAATTTGTTTTGATTTCAGCGCCGGACTCCGCTCCCCAGACGTCAGGCTTAGCACGGCTAGCTAGTTAGCTTAGCACGGCTAGCGAGTTAGCCTAGGCTGACACCGACTTTTCTGACCACTCGCATATCCCAGCGTGTACGGGCAATAACGCACGTAACACTGATCCTTATTTACAAACCATCTGAACTCCACGACCCGTGCTTATGTTGGTGGTGGGATTGTGCTGCGGTGTGGAGCTGGGTGTAGCTGTCACTGCGCTAGCTAACTGCTGCTACAGGTCTGAACCACAGTGGTCTGCTGGAACTGTGGAAATAGAAGCACAAATCAAAACAATAGGCTGCAAAAGTCAAGTAATGACAATAAATAAATAAATAAAAAAATCATATAAAAATTCCAATAGGCAATAAGCTAAAAAAAATTACATTTTTTGAAATATTTGCAATATAAAATAAACCTAGAATTAAAAAAAATAGACAGCAAACCTCCATATCACGCTGTCTAAAGTAGGAAATTGTGCAAGTTGCATACATTATATACACAGATACACACATACATAGATACATAGATAGAGAGTAAAATCTGTACACTGTATGTGCACCAGGGTGGAAACAATGAAGGCAAGCTGTCACTCACTCTTTATCCTTTTTTCCTCGGGTTCATGTGGAGCGAGTCCAGCAACATGACTTCTCTGCTACAATAATATTTGTCAGTTATAATTTCAGTTTTGCCGTAATGCCAAAGCTTTTGGAACCCGCCCACGGTTGTTTCAAGGAAAGGTTTCAAGTTGAGGCAATACAGCCAACCCAAAATATGAAACTTGATGAAACGGACGCGGATTCACATGCGGATTCTGGGTTTTCTGCTTCCAATCCTATTTCTTTACTGTGTTGGGGTTGAGTTGCCGTCATGCAAATACATCCTTCTCCATTGTTGAGGACATGCAATCTCATAGCCCCATATTCCCCCATCCTAACATAGACATACTTAGGGGTGTGTGTGTGTGTGTGTGTGTGTGTGTGTCTATCTGTGTAGGTGTGTGTCTGTGTAGGTGTGTGTGTTTGCATAAATGCTTGTAATGACAGCTGCCCTCTCTCTTACAGCTGCTCCTCATTTTTCGGAATGTGCGTGTGCCTAATACGCATGTACACGTTTTAAGAACGCAGGCGGTAGCTTGAATGGGAGTGACCTTAGCACGGCGGCGCTTGCTGCTCGCCCGTTCCAGGACGCGTCGTCCCTAGTGTTGCGTCTGGTGATTCGTGAGCTGACGCTCTAGACCCTGCTGTGACACTGCTTACCTGCCTGCAACAATCACGCCCCCCTCTCCTCTCCCCTCCTGTCGCCCTCCCGTCCCCTCCTCCCCCTCCCGTCCCCCCCTTTCTTCTCCGTACCTGCGTAAGATCCCCTTCCCTTGCAAACGGAAGGTGAAAGACGTGTTCACGGGTGTGCTCCGGTTATTCAAACAGGACGCGTATGAAACCGCCGCTGATGCTGACATGGGCATTTTCTTGGGGCTAGAAAGTGGAGCGCGGATAATGTTTCGCGGCGTAGCTTACAACTCACCTTTATAGAACAGACTCACTCGGTTGGAACAGTCCAACCTGTTGGATTTAGGTCAGTGGTATGGTTGGTGTATCGACCGCGCGCCTCTTGAGATGTTCTACAGTCCCCCACCAACACACACACACACACACACACACACACACACACACACGCACGGTGCACTTGACAACATGCTGACCTTGCACCTTCCACCCGTCTCTGTCATACCCAAGGGATAACCCCACGGCGTGGAGGATATCTGCTCAACCCAAACATCACACAATGGCCGGGCGCTCCTATTATGGCAATAATACAGAATAACACCGCCTTGAAGTGGGAAACTCCTGCGGTTCAGACGAACGTGTGATGTTGCTGTTGCTGGGTACCGCAGCCGTCATGAAGACTCTTCAAAGAGTCGGTGGATGTATAACCCACGACGCCCCCTTTTTCGTGATTGTTTAGGACGTCAAAGTGTCCCATGTGGCACCCTGCCTCTGTCTGATTGGCGGCCTAGACTCATGCCCCATATTTTCAGAACCAGAATAGGCTCTTCTCAACAGTGCTGGCTAAGTGATGAAAAAAAAGCCTTTGTGTGAATTGAAACCTGCCCATTAGTGGCTGAGATCAGTAAGTGGGAGTTAAGTATGGTTGCTGAAATAGATTCTAAGAGCCGGTCGCCTTCTCCTGTGTATAATGGGAGTAAGCCGGGAACGCGGCTTCCATTGTGAATGGCTCCAAAACACATAGCGAGCCTTCTTTCTCACGAGCCACATGTATAATTTTAGTTTACGGTAAGGTTAGTCATTATAGCCTATTCTGTTGCACTCTGAGCACACCTGGCAAACAATGTGTCGATGCCATACAGCAGATCTGAAAAGAAGAGTCGTCAAACTCAAACCTGAATTGTGTTGCTTGCCAACACTCTCACTCCAATCAAATATCGCCCTCTAATTGCTTAATGGTTGGGGCCAGTATTGATTCGACAGGCCAGGCGGATAGCTTAGCCTTTTTGGGAGCGTTTTTATATTTATAACACAGATTAAGGAATTAAACTGCTGCAGTCCGCTCTTTTACAGCTTATGGGCTACTGTTCCAAATGACACTATAGCTTCTCCCGCAAACCATTTTGCATTTGCTGCTCGCAGACAACAATAACGAGTTCATCAACTGATAAACAATTTCAGCTCCATTAACGCTCGAAGCCCTTCCGCTTTTATCCCTACATCGAGAGTGAGTAATGTCAACAGTGTGTGTGTGTGTGTGTGTGTGTGTGTGTGTCTGAGGGTATGAATATGATCCAGATATCATGACTCATGTGTGTGGCTGAGCTTCAATAGGCCGGTCTCGTTTCCTTCTGCATTCTTCCTCACCCGATCCTCACCTCCCTCGTACGCAACCCACCACCCACTGCCTTGCCTCCAACGTTGTAATCCCCACCCATATGTCACTTCGGGCAGGCCAAAGCAAATCACTCAAAAGTACGAAGTGAGTTTTACTGAAGTGCCAAATGATTGTAGAAAAGCAGTAGGTCTGACATTTAAAGCTGCCACTACGGTGCCATTGGATTTATACCAAGCTGCTTAAGCTGCTGATAAATGGTCAGATTTAACATGTTTGTGCCCTTTCTGTGTTTGTGTTTGGATATGAACTTGCATTTTCATACAACACAATAGTCCTACACATCAAAACGTCTATCCCTGAATACACTGACTTTATGGAATGAACCTAGCACATTATTTCACACCATTACGCTCATTGGACACCTCTGCTATTGTGCAGAAAGACATCATCTGGCTCTCTCGGCTCCTGTGAACCAAGGAAACGGAGCCAAGAACAAATGGTCTACACGCTCAAATTTCTTAGAGCCACAAGTAGCATATGTTAAAAAAGGAAGGCGTTAGTAACAATACTTTATATGCATGGGAGAGGAGGCCCTGCTTTGATTCGTAATCAGTCCCCTACCTTATTAACCCCGGTCAGTAAGCCACCAGGCTAAAGATTCCTCTTATCAATGTCGGCTAGCTGGATACTTTTTGTTTCTGCTGTAGCTATCTAGCAACTTGTGTGATCTTCCCCGAGAAGTATACTGTTGTTGGGAGGCTCTTATATGTGTGTCCCTTTAGGGAAAATCAGCAACAATTTTGTGTGTGTGTGTGTGTGTGTGTTTGTGTGTGTGTGTGAGCGTGTGCCAAACTAAGTTCATCAGTTTGTTGCACAGTGAATGCACATTAGGGAGAAATATTCCCAAGTCCGAGTTGTTGGAGACACACGAGCGCACCTGCACGTCTTCCTCTCCTCCGGCGTCTCACTGTGTGTACAATATACAGACAATGACAAATTTGTTGGTACCCTTCGATGAAAAAATAAGAACTCACAATTTCTCTGAAATAACTTGAAACTCACAAAATTAATTGGCATCCATCATTGTTTATTCCATATTTAATAGAAATCAGACTTTGCTTTTGATTTTTGATTCAACAGAATATTTTTCATAATAAACCAAATGAAAATGGCATGGACCCTTCACCTAATATTTTGTTTCACAACCTTTAGAGGCAATCACTGCAATCACGCGATTTCTGTAGCTCTCAATGAGACTTCTGCACCTGTCAACGGGTAGTTTGGCCCACTCTTCCTCAGCAAACTGCTCCAGCTGTCTCAGGTTTGAAGGGTGCCTTCTCCAGACTGCATGTTTCAGCTCTTTCCATAGATGTTCAATAGGATTCAGATCAGGGCTCATAGAAGGCCACGTCAGAATTGTCCAATGTTTTGTTCATATCCATTCTTGGGTGCTTTGAGCTGTGTGTTTTGGGTCATTATTCTGTTGGGGGACGCATGACCTGCAACTGGGACAGAGCTTTCTGACACTGGGGAGTATGTTTCACTTCAGAATGCCTTGATAGTCTTGAGATTTCATTGTGCCCTGCACAGATTCAAGGCACCCCGTGCCAGACGCAGCAAAGCAGCCCCAAAACATAACCGAGCCTCCTCCATGTTTAACAATAGGTATGGTGTTGTTTTCTTTGGAAGCTTCATTTTTTCATTTGTGAGCATAGAGCTGATGTGACTTGCCAAAAAGCTTCAGTTTTGACTCATCTGTCCAAAGGACATTCTCCCAGAAGCATTGTGGCTTGTCAATATGCATTTTAGCAAATTCCAGTCTGACTTGTTTATTTTTCTTTCAAAAGTGGAGTCCTCCTGGGTCTTCTTCCATGGAGCCCACTGCCACTCAAAAAGCAACGGATGGTGCGAGCAGACACTGATGTACCTTGGCCTTGGAGTTCAGCTTGTACCTCTTTGGAAATTTTCCTTGGCTCCATTCGCACTATCCTTCTCTTCAATCTGGGGTTGATTTTCCTCTTGCGGCTGCGTCCAGGGAGGTTGGCTCCAGACCCATGGACCTTAAACTTCTTAACAATATTTGCAACTGTAGTCACAGGAACATCAAGATGCTCGGAGATGGTCTTATATCCTTTACCTTTAACATGCTTGTCTATGATTTTCTTTCTGATCTCCTCAGACAACTCTCTCCTTTGCTTTCTCTGGTCCATGTTCAGTGTGGCGCACACAATGATACCAAACAGCAGAGTGACTACTTTTCTCCATTTAAATAGGCTGAATGACTGATTATGAGATTGAAGACATGTGTGATACCAATTAAAGAAAACAGTTAGTTTGAAATATCACTATAATCTAATTATTTATAATATATTCTAACGGGTGCCAACAAATTTCCAGGCCATTTTAGAATATAATTGATCTCCTTAGCAATAATTGATCTCTTTTCACAGTTTCTTTGCTTTACTCCATCACATACCAAAGGCAAGCCAGTATACATGATGAAATTGTTTTTAATTTCATCACTTCTCAGGAGGAATGAAGCATTGTTTCAATGAGCTGTAAGGGTACCAACACATTTGTCCACATATATATATATATATATGTATATAGTTTTTTTTATAATTATTTTTTTTTAATTTTAGGGGTGTGTGTGTATTAGAGCAACAACGGTGCATGTTAAAAACAATGTAAATACTGTTTTTATGAATATTTGATCTCAATTAATATTTATACATTCAGAATCAATAAGGGGACCAACGAAGTAAAATCAATAAGGAGAATCGAAAATGGCGTGAAATAGTAATGACACTTGGCTCAAAGCCTGTGTGTGACTTTCAGTAGGGAAGGGCATTATAATTTTTTTTTCACCTATCTCCCTGTCACACTCCTTCCCCACACACCCCCAAATGATCTCAATCCCGCATCACATGTGCTCCGGGGGGCCAGGCCAAATGTCACCCTGGTCCCTCGCTGCAGGAGGGTGTCATTAGAGCCATCAGTGTGTCCAGACTGGCATCTAAAGGGCTTTCCTGTCACGACTGGGAACCCAGAGGAGCCTTCGTTTAGACTTTAATGACTGTCGTAGCGAAGCATTTAATGAGCCCTACACGAGGACCCTGGGCTATCTGTCATACACAGTGTGCTTTTTAAAAGGTCCTAACGCCGGCCATCTGCCTGTCCCTCTCTCTATCTATCTATATCTATATATCGCTATCCATCTCTCTCTCTCTCTCTCTCTTTCGCTCTCGTTCTCTCTACGAAAGACCCGGGATGGACCAGCATCAACCGAGGGGTTCTGATCTGCGACGAGTGCTGCTCGGTCCACCGCAGCCTGGGCCGCCACATCTCCATAGTCAAGCACCTGAGGCACAGCGGATGGCCCCCCGCGCTGCTGCAGGTAAGATGGCGGGGGGGACAGGACAGGACAGGAGAGAGCAAGAGGGCAGGTGGACGAGCGGGGAGACGCCGGGAATGTTGCGCAGGGGCCAGCCGGTCCGGCAAGGGACATCAGGGGAAATGTCTCGGTCTAGGTATCCGGGAAGGATGAAATGCAATTACCTGTGGCCCTGGCACATGGAACGGCTTGTACATTATCCCACAAATAGGCCTGAAGGCTCAGTGTCCCGCTCTTACTTCAACCGTAGAAGATGCACTATGTGTCTATAATAGGTCAGCGTATTGGGCAGAATTGAGGAGGAAATTTTTCAATTCCTTTAAGACTGCAGTGGTATTTGATTTAAGCTGAAAATGGTCGGATAACTTCCAAACAAAGTATCAATATTACAGTTTTCAAATGGATTGAATCGAATTATAGAGTTGAATAGAATTGGTATCCATTTTTTGACTATATGTATGATTAAAGGTCTTGTCAATTTGCCCTGTTCAATCAAGCATTGACCTGTTTCTCTTAATTTATGTGGTTCTGTAGTCTATTTTTTTCATCTTTATCTCTCGACATGATCAGGAATGGATGTTTGGAAGTCAAGTGTTAATCGACAGTATGTCACCACAGAAATAGTTTGGTCTCTCTTGGCTCGAGGGCTGCACAAAATGAGCAAAAAGGCAAATGGTTAGAAAAAGATGGCAACCTTGGCAGACATACCAGATGTGGAGCCCAAATGACGCTTCTAGTTGTGGTTCCAGTGCATGTTATTTTGTTTTCACACCAAAATTAGCGGCTTGACCAGGCTTTTAAAAACCTGTGTAAACCCGCTAAAAATAGGCGTTTGACACCGTTCCCATTGCCAGGAGAAAGTTTTTTTTTTTTCTGGTGCGTCACATTCGACGTCAAGAACATTCCGGAAAAGGGGCGTTTCGTGGTGCCAGTGTGATTGAGCGCAAAACAGTAGAGGAGACAGCGACTTAAACAAACAACGACATAAAACTGTAAAACAGTTTGAAAAAAGTATTTTGAGCCGTTCAAAAGAATCGGATCGTTCATGAACGACCCAACACTACAGTAGAAGCGGCGTTGGAGTATTGGTGCGTGCACCGGTCCTTCAGCGGCGGGGAGCGGGGACTGGCTTGGGGCGATGTTGGAGTGACTTGGAGTGGGGTATTACAGAAAGGGGTATTGCAGACTTTTTGGGGGGGGATAATTTACTATAACAAATATATTATTTTCTGAACTGTTGAAGGTCCATACCAGTTTCAGATTTAGTTTAAGCCAGTTTTTACTATTCAGAGCACGTTTTCACTAACTTTTAATATTGCTTAACCAGGAGATCATTTGAAAGTAGGTTTCTCACAATATATCATTTTTGCCTTCTCGCAGATGATACCCTCCGTCACGTTATCTCCTGCGAGCTGCTTCCCCGTCAACCACGCCAACAGCAGATTCTCCATCTTTTCATGGACAGTGGTCCGCAAGCTTAGACATTATTTTAACGCCCTTGGCTGGCGTAATAGTCTCCTTCTGCTTCAGTATGGTACATATCGTAGAAGTACTACGCTCATACTGCCTCGCAAATTCCATCACACGCACACCTCGCTCATGTTTTTCTATTATTTTGCGCTTTAAGTCAATGGACCCATGGTTTGGAAAAAAAAATATTGGCAAAATAACTGCACAAAAAGCACAAATCGCAAGCACAAAACACAAAAGAGATGCTTCCACGCTCAGGTAACTACGTGAAGTAAAGGAGTGAGACGCGGGATGCCGGCCGCATTCGCTCGCTACGCCCACCAGCAGCGGTGCACCTGAAGCTCGCTCCTCGTAACTCACATTTTTGCTCGCAAATCAATACAAAAAAGCTTGTATGTTAGTGCGCTCGTAACTCAAGATACCACCGTATAAACGATTACACCACTTAGTTACACTTATTTTTTATCGTCAGGAATACTTTCTTGTGTTTTTTTGTGTTTTTTAATAGGAAAAGTTTAATCATTTCAGCCAGAATGTGTCTTTGTGGTAGTTTCGCCAACCACACGCCACCAAAGTGGCGTTTTCAGGGAGCTCCGGCACAGAGACACAGACGACTGGGTTTCAGACACACAGTTTATTGTAGAGAGTGGGCTAGATGGAATAAGCCCAGGAGCAGATGGACACGTGTCATGACAAGGGCACCTCTCCTGAGTGTGTGTGGGGATGGGGGTTTTACCTGCTGTTTGTTACACCAACCACCGAGCAACGGGTATGCAGCCACTCTGATCCTCGGCCCCCAATCACCCAGAACCAGGACAGGTATGGCTGCTCAAAACACACCGTCCCCACACCACAGACTTTTATTGTAATACATGCGGATACACTGAGTGACTACCGTGTGACGCCACCACAAAGAGCCAGACAGACACGGTGTGTTTTTGCCAGGTGTTTTGTAACGGTGTTCCAGTGTGCTGCGTGTTGAAGTGCTTTGTGTGTGTGTGTGTTTCAGATGGTGCAAACCCTGGCCAGTAACGGGGCCAACTCCATATGGGAGCACAGTCTGCTGGACCCAGCTCAGGTGCAGAGTGGCCGCAGGAAACCCAACCCTCAGGACAAAGTCCAGTGAGTCCACCGACCACCACAACCACACCACACAACCCCTCTTGTAAACAAAAGTGATTAGTGATTAAAAAGAAAAGGTTTAGAAGCCATTTGACCTCATGCACACACATGACGTATTTACGTACCAACAGCGCTGTAAAACAGAGTAACTGTATAAAACTCCCCTAAAGGCATATTTTATGTCAATTTCATTGTGTGTAAAATTGCCGATTACAAACGTTGCCTAAAACAAGAAGTTGCCCAAAAATCTGTGTTCAAGCACATAGAGAAAAAACACATTTGGCTCTGCACTATATATATATATATTTTTTTTTTCTGTATTTGACCTTTATTTAACCAGAAGGTGCCTTGAGATTAAAATCCCTCTTCCGTGGGCGGCCTGGCCAAGATAACATACCAATTGGAAGAGAATAAAAACAATAACCGGTTACACAGGCACAGGAGTAATCCAGTCCACGGAAAACAATTGTTACTCCTCAGTAACAGTCTTTTCACACGGCTTTGAACTCGCCCAAGGAGACAAGACCGCTAAGACTAGGAAAATGTTGCGCAGGACTATACAACTGGCAATAAATAAACAAAACAAAAAAAACACCACAACTACATTTCCTACAATAAAAACAGCTAGTTTCCTCTGTAGTTCCATGCACTGCCACCTTAACCAATCACAATTTGCTCATTGACTTTCTTAAACAAGTGAGCCATTGCGTACATTTTATTTTTATTTTTTTTGCATATTGCACATACGTTATTTGGCTAAAGTACAACATTTTTCTAATTCCAGGGTTGTTAACAGGTCCTTGAGGTGCTTGAAGTGCTTGCATTTCATCCTCGGAAATTGGAGTACTGGAATACCTTGAAAATAGCCCCTTTTGTGCTGAAGTGCCTGAAAAGTCCTTAAAAAAAAACTGTCGTTGAAAACCTATGATATTCCCCCTAGTTTCGTTCTTCAAATCGTAACGTAATACATTTTAATACAGAATCGCTTTTATGATATAGATTATACCAAGAAAATGTAAATTTAAGCCAGCATGGCTGGACATAGGCACTTATAGTAGGAGGTAGTAGGTAGTAGTAGGATCACAAATATAAATAGTATACAATGAAACAATAACATATTATATTTAAATTAATGAAGATCACATGGAAAATTGATCAAATTTGTTTTGTGGGAAG
Source organism: Zeus faber (assembly GCF_960531495.2). NCBI lineage: Eukaryota > Metazoa > Chordata > Actinopteri > Zeiformes > Zeidae > Zeus > Zeus faber. The sequence goes on from NC_137197.1 coordinate 12,431,496, forward strand.
TCCTTGAAAATGAAAAAAATAGTGCTTAAACAAGTACTTGAAAGTCATTTAATTTTATTGCCTAATGCCAGAATGAACCCTGTTAGATTAACGAGAAATACCTGATCACCGATAGTGATTTCAAAACAAATATATAACAGAAATATGTCTATGCAGAAGCAGTATATCACAATATGAGTGGATAATATCTCAAAATACAGTAATAATATTTAATATTTTCAAAGCATGTTGATTTGTAGGAACCCTAAGCAGACCAGGGCGCTAAATATGACGAGGCCTTTTCCCTCCCTAGCTCGAAACAAACCCAAGTCCACTTATCCCCCCGTGCTGCCATGTTTTCCTAAACACTGTCCCTGTCCCACAGTCCCACCAAGTCGGAGTTCATCCGCGCCAAGTACCAGATGCTGGCCTTCGTCCACAAGCTCCCCTGCCGCGACGACGACGGCGTCACCACCAAGGATCTCAGCAAGGTGAGCGAGAGGTCAGAGGTCGCACGGGCGCGGAGGTCACGGCCCCTGGTTAAGCTGGTTAATTAGCCCGCACGTGCGAAAGTCACAGGAGCTGTGCACTTGAGCACAAGCACCTTGTCATCACACACACACACACACACACACACACACACACACACACACACACACACACACACACACACACACACACACACACACACACACACACACACACACACACAAACGCGCGCGCATACAGGCTGATAACCCCCTCTCTATGACTTTTTCTCTTATCTTCAGCAATTGCATTCCAGCGTCCGGACAGGGAGTCTGGAGACATGTCTGCGGCTGCTGTCCCTTGGAGCCCAGGCCAACTTCTTCCACCCGGTCAGGAAAACACAAACTCTCACTCCGGCCGGTTATTTTACCGGCTTTTAGCGATTTCTGACTTTTTTCTCCCTGTCTGTCATGTCTGTCCGTCCCCCAACCCCCTTCCAGGAGAAAGGCACCACCCCTCTCCACGTCGCTGCCAAAGCGGGCCAGGTGCTGCAGGCAGAGCTGCTGGTGGTGTATGGGGCTGACCCCGGCGCGCTGGACATCAACGGACGCACGCCCATGGATTACGCCAGGTACGCCACCATACCAAAATGGAAGGCCTTGAGGCAAAATGTCAACGTCACGCCTTTGATTGACATTTTTGGAAGTTTTTGCAGGGTATGCACGAGGGCTGTCAAACAATGGTTTGATATTCAAATGCTATTCGAATTGTAAAAAAAAAAAAAAAAAGACATTAGAATCTGGAAATTAACATTCGGAAAAAAGAAAAATGCAGTGTTTCAGCAGCGTTATTAATTTTTCTAAAAATGGTGCACACATACGTCCACATACATCCTCTTTGTGTGCACAAGTGAATGAGCTTTGTCTGTGCGCCGCTCCGTGCCCTCTTTTTAGATTGTTTATTATTTATTTTTTTCATCCAGCAGCTGAGCAGGTGCAGATGCTTTATGCTCATTAAATAAATAAACAAACTGTAAATAAAAACAGACGCAGTGTTCTGGAAGAGGCTCCGTCCGGTCTCTGCAAGTGTTCCAGGCTCTGCCAGCAGCACACGCCCCCGCACAGCGCACTGTGGCCCGGGACGGAGCACCCTCACCGGGGGCTGCGCGGATGTCCGGTTATTACAATCACTTAATTAGGTGTTGTTTTGGGTTTTTTTCTTCTTCTTTTTCATTTTTTGTTGTCGCTTTCTAAAATCTCACAACAAAGAAAAAAGAGCAGAGGAGCAAAATAAAAGGACTGAATTGTGTAACTATCCAGCAGGAGGAGGAGGAGGCAGAGGCGGAGGCGGTGGCAGCTGGGGGCCGCAATTGGACGATTGAAATTTAGCACCATCGCCGAGGCCTAACGTGCAATAACACAGCCTTAGAGTTGGTCAAATTATAACATTTTAATCATTTTGTAATAGAATTTCGAACTTGTTTTTTTTTCAGAAGGAATATTCAAATGTGATTTTTGGCCAATGTTGACAGCTCTCGTATACATAAACGTGTGAAAGGTGTTCTTGGTATGTCCACTGTTAAGATGTTGCAGTTGTTGGCAGAAAGTTCAAATAAATGCATGTCAAATTTCTAATACAGGATTTAATATGAATTCAGATGGGGTTTTTTTTGTTACCCAAAAATGCATGTTAAGACTCATTAGAGCTGACAAAATCAAATGGCACAGTGGTTTTAAATCGAATCTCAATCTCAATATTACAGCATGCTGGGGAATACTTTTGAAGCGTTCATGCAATATTATAGACTGAATCTTGAAATGAGAGGGTTATAATAAAAATATTTTCGCTGTTTTTTTGTTTTTTTTTTTATCTATTATTGCGAAGAAATGGGCACTAAAAAATATATCGATATACTGTGGAAGATGCACAGATGCAGGCGTTTGGTGGATCGCTGTTTTCCTTTTCTTTATTTCAGTATTTATTAGATGGTGGTGATGTTTTTTCCAGGCAAGCGGGGCAGGTGGAGCTGGCGGAGCGGCTGGTGGAGTGTCAGTACGAGCTGACGGACCGGCTAGCGTTCTACCTGTGTGGTCGGCGTCCAGGTGAGCACGCTTGACAGGCTGCAGCAACACACTTCTGAAAAGGCTGCTGTTAGGTACCCCTTTCAAGGCTGTTTGTTGTGTTACAACTTTGTTTCCTTTCTTATATTTTCTGCAATTCTTCTTTCTATTCTGCTTGACACGTTCAAATTGTCTGTAATTCGCTTAAGTCAAGTAAATATATTCTGCTTCTGTTCAGACTTCTGTTCAGAGTTTTTTGATATATCTGTGTGATTGTTCTGACCTAAAATGCTTGATTTTTTTTTTTTGCAGTGGCCTTTCTCAAAACTTGCAACGCAATTTCCCAACTTGTAGTATGGGTGTTCTGTTTATGTTAAATTATGGGAACTGGCAAAAAAAACTTCACGTCAAAGTAAAATAAAAAAGTAGTTTTATTTGATTTTTTTCTAAATTACCAATAAATGAAGAGGGATACTTAATCGCGTCCTATAATAAGTGTTCTGCATATCACAGAAACAACTGTAAATATTTAAATACTCATCCTTAATTTGTCAACATAAAGACCCATGGGCTCAACGTTACAAAAATTGTAATACTGTGCTCTCACTAGGTTAATAATTATTTATAGAAATGTATAAATAATTTAAAAAACCAACTTTCAAATAAAAATAAAACCAGTGACCTTGTGATGCCGGTGAGGGTCTGTCTTCTCGGGGACAAGTTTAAGCGATCTGTTGATTTAGACATTTAATGTGGGAAAAAGTTGCAACAAAAAGTCGCAAAATTGACAAGCTCTGTCGCAAATGTTGCAGAGACTAAGGCTGAATTGGCATTAACTATTGCGATCGTAATTTCCGTCCCTGCCTCTCCTCTCAGATCACAAGAACGGCCACTACATCATTCCACAGATGGCAGACAGGTACGTTTCAACCCACATTTTTGCATGTGCTTTGACGCATGAGGGTGGGGTGGCCTGGTCGCATGAAGGAGAAGCTCTGTTACCTCCTAGTTAGTTACAGCTTGTTTTCGCTTCAATGTGATCCTCCCCTGTACAGCCTACATTGCATGAGTCATCTCGCAGTGTTGCAGTTTAGTTTACGACCAGGCGGTGGCGCTTTAGTATTTTTTAGTATCGGTGGGGTGGGGAGGTTGGGGCGGTGTCTTGTTTAACCGAGCTGGCTGCTGTGACCTCAACGCTGAGTCACGCCGTTCCCCACTAACTCACTCAAGAGATTTAAGATTGTTGAGGTGCGCTTGATTTGTCGAAAGTCTGAAATCTGACTTTGGATTTGCTGCTGGCGAATCGAGCGCGCCTCAAAGTCTGTTTGTTGTTCCGAGGCGGCCCGAGCGACCCGGCCCCGCGCTCTGCTCAGGGGAATGCTGCCTCTTTCACAGGAAGTTTTGAAGCCGTTTTCACCTGGCCTCTGTACCTGTCTGTCTTTCTCTCTCTACCTCTCTCTACCTCTCTCTCTCTCTCTCTCTCTTTCTCTCTCCTCCCTTTTTTCACACTTTCCGTCTTTGCCGCGCTTGGTGGAGCCAGAGCTCGTCCTAAGTGCCCGACACAGAGGTATCTTCACTCTTTTTTTCTTTTTTTTCTTTTTTTTTTTCTCCTCCTTCCCCTTTTTACCGGAATGTTCCTCCCTTTTCCTTTCGGTGTCATTCCCTCTACTTTAACGCCCTCCTCCTAGAGTGCCCGGCTCCGTGCTGTCATGTAGTTTCTCTTGTCCATTTGTTTTCAGAGCGAGAGGGGAAGCGGCATCAAGCCCTGGACTTCTAGGATGAATGAAATGAAAACAGTGTTTTTAAATGTTTCCTTCAACTCCGGGCTGGAAAATCAAGTTCACAGCAGAGAAAATTCACATTTATTCAATAGAAAAACATTTGGAAATCCGAAGCGACATAAGCCGCGTTTCCACCACAGGAACTTTCCCCAGGAACTAGGAACCTTTGGAGGGACTCGGTGCGTTTCCACCACAGGAACCAGGGTCTAAATTTAGTTCAGAGGATAAAGTCCCAGCAACCAAGAAGTCTGTAGTCCTTTTCAAAAGTCCAAGAACTGTAGGGATGGGCCTTGCAGCACTAAACATTTGTGATTGGTCAAATACGCGCAGCATATTTTATGGACACCATTTTTAAAAATCTGTAGCCACAAACCGACTGAATGTGCAAGGTTCAGTTTGTACAAAAAAACGGAAAAAGACGTTTTTTTGATAATAAAAATATATATATACACACACCGATCAGCCACAACATTAAAACCACTGACAGGTGAAGTGAACAACATTTCTCATCTCGCTCCAGTGGCACCTGTCAAGCGGGATATATTAGGCAGCAAGTGAACAGTCAGATCTTGAAGTTGATGTGTTGGAAGCAGGAGAATGGGCAAGCGTAAGGACCTGAGCGACTTTGACAAGGGCCCCACTGTGATGGCTAGACGACTGGGTCAGAGCATCTCCAAAACGACAGGTCTTGTGGGGTGTTCCCTGTATGCAGTGGTTAGTACCTACCAAGAGTGGTCTAAGGAAGGACAACTGGCGACAGGGTCAGGGCAAGTTAATTGATGCGCGTGGGGAGCGAAGGCTATCCCGTCTGGTCCGATCCCACAGAAGAGCTACTGCAGCACAAATTGATGAAAAAGTTAATGCTGCTGTGATAGAAAGTGTATGGGGCTGCGTAGCCACACACCAGTCAGAGTGCCCATGCTGACTCCTGTCCACCGCCGAAAGCGCCTACAATGGGCCAAGAGCGTCAAAACTGGACCATGGAGCAATGGAAGAAGGTGTCCTGTGGATGGCCGGGGGGGATAGGGTCCGATCCCGTGGAGCATCTGTGGGATGTGCTGGAACAACAAGCCCGATCCATGGCGGCCCCACATTGTCACTTACAGGACTTTGAAATATGCTAATAAATGCTGCTAAAGTCTTGGTGCCAGATACCACAGGACA
>NC_137197.1:12441947-12454447 GCF_960531495.2 Zeus faber
GCATGCTTTGCGGGGGAGCAGCCACATTGCTCCTGAGTAACATCATGGGTTATTCTGGGCTCCAGTGAGAGAGGGGGAGGGAAGGAGAGGGAGGGAAGGAGAGGGAAGGAGAGGGAGGGAAGGAGAGGGAGGAAAGGAGAGGGAGGAAAGGAGAGGGAGGGGGAGGGGAGGGGGGAGAGAGAGAGAGAGAGAGAGAGAGAGAGAGAGAGAGAGAGAGAGAGAGAGAGAGAGAGAGAGAGAGAGAGAGAGAGAGAGAGAGAGAGAGAGAGAGAGAGAGAGAGAGAGAGAGAGAGAGAGAGAGAGAGAGAGAGAGAGAGAGAGATCAGACGGTGAGGCAGATGTTGATGGAAGGGAAGAGGGGATCGGTTCAGAGAGGGAGGGAGCCGCAAACCCATTTTTTACTAATTTTAACAATTAACTAATACTGTACAGATTAGGGTGATGGTGATTAATGGTTAGCAATAATTATAATAATAATTAATACCAATAATTGCAATTAAAAACGTCATTTTATGAAGAAAATACCTACATTTGGGTAGACAGTTAAAACGGTTAGATGACGATTTTTGCTCAAATAATTACAATCGGACTATTATATAATAATTGTGACCACTGCAGATGTAGATCTTGAACGAACTCGGGATCTGTCCGTCTATGAAAGGATTTTCAACACATCGGTTATTTGCACCTCGGCCAGTGTGGTCTTGTCAGACGCGAGTGTAGGTTCACAGATTAGCAGAGATGAAAGAACGAGAAAAAGAGAGATGGAGCATGTGGACACGACCCGGGTGGAGGGCAGTGGGTGCAGAGATGTCGCATAATAAATGCTGCGGCGCGGTAATGGAGAGAGCGTTGGAGCCACGGTGAGAGGAAGTGGAAAGGATAGAGAACTAAGGCTCTACTGTGTGTGTGTGTGTGTGTGTGTGTGTGTGTGTGTGTGTGTGTGTGTGTGTGTGTGTGTGTGTGTGTGTGTGTGTGTGTGTGTGTGTGTGTGTGTGTGTGTGTGTGTGTGTGAGACCACTGCATCACACAAGTCCACTGTGTCCCTTAAATAATTAAACTTCTTCTGTATCCAATGAAATGTACTTCATTTTTTAATTTGGGTCAGGGTTAACCCTAATTGGCTAGAACCTCCTGATTAGATATCACAATGAGATAGATAGATAGATAGATAGATTGATAGGTACTTGATTCCTTCCCGGAGTGAAATTGCAGTGTCATTACTTCTAAAAAATAGGCAATAATAATAATACAGCAATGGAATAAAAATAAGAAAATGTCAATTTATGGAAAATGTGGGAATATACAATAAAATGGTTTACTGCACACAATAAAATATGAGAAAATATACACTAAATCTCATGATAAATAATTAAATATATAACATGGAAAAACAAAAAATTAACTATTAAAAAAAAAGTGAAAAAATACAGCTATGCATAAGTGACCCCAAAAAATGTAATAAATGCATTTGTCGAGGGTTGACAGGTCACAGCCGATGATCCTCTCTGATGCTCTGATCACCTGTTGAGTCTGGCCTTGTCCTGGACCTGGCAGGCCCATACCAGACACACACTTTTATTGACTTTTATTGGGGTTTTTTTATTGACGAACTGCTATGTGTTCCTTGCTGATGTTCTGAGGTGTAAACGTGGGAAACAATTATAGTCATTTTTTGGAGGTTTAAATTGCTGGGGTCAAATATTATTATTATTATTATTACTATTATTATTATTATTATTATTATTATATTAATAATATTTTGACATAACAGCTGGGTTAATTTTGATTTTGACAACAGCGCATGCAATAAAAGTGCTGAGGGTCACTATGTTTCATCAGTAGCTCACGGGGTCTTCCAGTGCCTATTCACATTGTTTAATAAATTGTTTAAACATTACATAAAAATTTTGAAAAAATCCATGACTTGAGACTTATTGAATTAACTTTATATTGGCCCATTTTGTGAGGGTCTATTGACTTATAGAACATATTACTAATGAATAAACTTTGTATATTTTTTAAAATCCGTGTTCACGCATCTTTACAGTGGAAAATATAGGAAAAACAAAGAAGACCAGCTTACGGTGCTGAGGTCACGTGTTTTCTAGAGAGGCACAATCCACTTTTTTTCAGTTCTGATCCGATTCCAAATCATACGTGCCAATACTGACTCCGGTACCAGAGCCTTCTACACAACATAAATCATAATTCATTAAATATAAAGGCGACTCAGTGAAATCGATTGAGAAATAGACACAAAATGTTCTTGTGCTTTTTATCCAGAAAAACCGTAGCTCCCCCGTTCACTCGTATTTGTTTACAGGCCACTCCTGCCCGTTCCAATATGGCGGCGACGTTGATGTATTGCAGCAACCGGCCAAAACAGTCAATGTGGCGTGTATGGCGCACGGCGCGTATGGGGGGCGGGGCCGCTGGGGTAGAACAAGGATTTTCAGCAAAGAGCTCGTTGCTAAATAGAATACAAATCCCCTGTATGGGATTATTTTGGTTTTAAACCGGACGCAACCGGCAAGCCAAAGAACATATCAGTGTAGTTTTTAAATCCTCACCTGGTGATTCGTTTCACTATGTCGCTGCACGAATAGGTCCCAGTAGCTCTATGGCGCCGCATATTATATACATCGGAATCATGACGTCTTATTTTGAGGACCAACACAGCTGAATGGCTGCTTCAGTCAGGGACGGTTTACCGAACTCCAACTGCCAGTTCCTATTCGCGCACGCTTTGAATTGTGCTTTCCAGGTTAATTATTTGCCGAGTGGAATTCTCAAGGAGTCTGACCATGAAATGGAATTCGGATCGGCGACGTCACTCCGATATCCGGTAATTGAATGACGTCAGTATCGCCACCCGATACCGATACCGGATCTCTGTTTCCCATCAACCTGCGGAGGCGCCACTGGCAGAGGTCCGCCATTTTGTCTGCTTCCAGGGCCCTCGCGGAATTGAAGCTATTCTCGTTTCCTCTAGTCCAGGACATCCAAAGTGTTTGCCAAGAAAAACAAACAAAAGAAAAAAAACAAAGTGTTTGCCAAGTGGAACTAAGTGATGAAGAAAATGGTGCAGCCCTGATGTGACACATTTTGGTCCCTCCTCCAGAGCATGGACTCGTCGGACCTGTCGGACGGCCCCATCACCCTGCAGGAGTACCTGGAGGTGAAGAAGGCGCTGGCCTCCTCGGAAGCCAAGGTCCAGCAGCTGATGAAGGTCAACAACAACCTTAGCGAGGAGCTACGGAGGCTGCAGAAGGAGGTAAAGCGAGAGGGAGGGAGGGAGGGAGGGAGGGAAGGAAGGGAGGGAAGAGTAGAGTGGAAAGAATGCATGAGATTGTACAACGTTTCATTTTTCAGGGTTGAATACGTCAACAAGTATGCTACATATAAATATATAGTTTATATAATTTATATAATTTTTGGCCCCGCAGTGAGCTATGGGCAGAGATTGGGAAACCGTGGGGCCAAAATATGAAATAGTCTGGGAGAGATGGGTGGATGGGAGGGGCAAGACAGAAGGAGGGCAAGATGATGGAGAGACAGCAGAATATCCAAAGTGTTCCCCTCCCCCTCCCTCTCCCGCGACTAGGCTACGTCCCCCAAAAACTCGTTAGCCTCCATCCGTCACCATCCGGTTTCATCCGGTTCTTCTCCGCCCGTCTCACCTTCATCCCCCCTTCATTGTGTCTCATCAGGCCCCACCCCAGGTTTGCCTTCACGTTGTAGTTGCGTTGGCTTTTGCCGGTCAACACACACACGCCCCATAAGACAGGGAGGGTTCTTACCAGGTCCTTGAGGTGCTTGAAGTACTTGAATTTCATCCTCAGAAATGTATGTACCAGAACACTTGCAAATAGCCCCTTTTGTGCTCAGGTGCTTGAAAAGTCAGTGGATAAAAAAAAGTGCGACCATTGATAACCTGTGATATTCACCCTGGTTTTGTTATTCAAATCATAACGTAATAAAAAATGTCCAGAATCGATTTTACGACAGATTATGCCAGAAATGTACATTTAATCCAGCATGAAATAGACACTTATAATAGTAGATGATTTACAGTATATATTTATATAAATATAGTGTGTGTGTGTGTGTGTGTGTGTGTGTGTGTGTGGCCAGTATATAATAGATATACTTGTATAAATGATAGACAATGAGACTAAGATTGTATTATATTTTAATAAAGATCACATTGAAAATCAATTTTATTTATTTCGCCTTGAAGTCCGTGATAATGAAAATATAGTGCTTAAAAGACCTTGAAGAAAATGTTGTAAAAATGAACCCTGATAAGACACCTTACCCTACTTCAGCATGTCGCCCGGCAGAGCGCCCTCTAATGCTCATCGCAGCTTTTCATTTTTTTAATAAGCACCCCCTCCCCATTTTACAGTACCTGCATTTATGGATGCTTGTCCTTTTTGATTACCCCCAACCCCACCCCGCTTTCCTTTCAACCCCCGTCCATCCTCCCACCCGTCCCCCCTAACTCCATCCTTTCATCCCTCTTTGCCCCCCCCTTCCTCCCCCTCCTTTCCTGTAGATCACGCGGATGCAGACTGAGAACAGTGCGCTGCGGGGGGGCCAGCAGGCTGGGGGGCCAGCAGGCCATGGGGTGGGGGGTCCGGGGCCTGGTGGAGGACTAGGGGGAGGAGGAGGAGGAGGAGGAGGAGGCGGAGGCCACTGGTCGGGGGGAGGGATGAGAGGAGGACTGGGAGGAGCCGGAGTGGGAGTGGGGGCCGGTCCGGGACCGGGTGGGGACACCGCGGGGCTCTCCGCGCCCTCCTCGGCGCCCACCTACGCCCACCCCCACCCCCACCGGAGGGACCGCCAGGCCTTCTCCATGTATGAGCCCGGGGCAGCTCCCGGCCTCAAGGCCCACGGCCCCCCAGCCCTGGACTCCCTGGCAGCCCGCCTGCAGCCCCTCAACACACCCAGCGTAAGTTAGAACCACCCCCCCCCCCCCGTGTCGGCTGTCCCCTCCCCTCTCTCCCTCCCCCTCTCTCTCTCTCCTCCGGCTCACTGTGGCTTGATTGACTGGTGCCCGACCAGACACTTGTCTTTCTCTCCCCTTTCTGTACCCCCTCACCGTCCCCCTCCCTCCCTCTCTCTTTCTCCCTGAAACGGCCGCTCCTGCATGGGCCGCTCCTGCAAGGACCCGCCGCCGCGTGCTCTCGGGTCTGCAGAGGGGCGGGGTGCATGACCTTTGACGTGCGGAGAGAAAGACGGGGGAGACGGTCGTCTCGCCTCGGTCCGTTGCCCCCGGCAACGCCCCACCCCCCCCGACCCTACCCCCTTTGACCTTCCAACCTCTCAGACCCCGGTTTGCTGTTCAGCCCACACTCCCGTCTACCTGCACTGTCGGACACTCGGACCTCTGCTTGGTCTGAAAGCCCAATTGATGGACAACCACGCACGCAAATCTAGATATACGGATGATGTAGTAAAAACCAGAACGTACGTTAACTATTCTAGGATTTTCTGTTCGAGTATTAGTAGAGATGGGAATTGGTCGGCACCTTCCAATTCCACATTAAATGTGCCCACGATAAAACTCCACAGCCAATTCCCAAGTGCTCTCGGTTTGAGTAGCTGTGGCTGTAGCGAGGCATTCGCATTATCGGATGTGGCGATAACGACATTTCCACGATCGAAAATCCTGACGCTTTGATTTTCAGTTTTAGTTTAGATTACCGTCACCGCGTCTCTTGACTGCTGCTTACCTGCCAAACGCAGCCAGCAGAGTTGACACACTTCCAAACACAGCGCAGCATGTTGCATGTCCTTCTCGTGAGCACTGTAGGCGAGGTTAGCCCCCACAAACTCCCATGATGCATCTGGTTATTTCACAGCCACCCGCGGAGGCGCGTGACAGTCTACGTATATGCAGGGTTCTTACCGGGTCCTTGAGGTAATTGCGCTTGAATTTGGTCCTCACAAATTGAGGTACTGGAATACCAGTAAAATAGCCCATTTTGTGCTGAAGTGCTTGAAAAGTCCTTGATAAAAAAACGGCTCGCCAACACAGGAATATAGAACAGCCCCGGCATCGTCACCGTTATTTGTTTCGAGATGTAGAACTTCTTTTCTGCCTAAATGTTTCTCAGCCTTCCCATCGGTCCGGTTCCCTCGCTCATCGCTGAATACCCACCATGCATCCCTTTGGGTGTGAGCACCCTGTGTGACTGTCATCTGACACTGCATCTTGTCCTCCATTTTTAACGTTGGGATCCTTCGCGGCCTCTCCACAGTCGACTACCCTTGAAATAGTGCTGCGGGAGGTGAAGTGCAGCAGCCAGGACGAAAAAATAAATGATGTTCTGAGTCCTGTTCCCTTCTGACACACCTTCTCCTCTCTCTCTCTCATTATGTATATATCTCTTGCTCTCTTTTTAACAACAATTTTTCTCTCCACCCTGTTTCTCCCCTGGCTTGAATCGCTCTCTTCATCCTTCTCTCTCTCTCTCTCTCTCTCGCTCTCGCTCTCTCCCTCTCTCTCTTTCTCTCTGTCTCACTCCATCCTTCTCTCTCTCTCTCTCTCTTTCTCCCTCCAGGTGAGAAAGGGTGGTCCCGGGGGTCCTGCACCCTACGGTGGTCAGCATCTGTCTGCGTCCACGGAGATGGGCCGATACATGGTGGGTTTCTCTCTTCTGATATCGATTTCTCCCAGATGGACTGTTAGCATGTTTTTTTTTTTGTTTTTTGTTTTTTCAACAACGACCTGAGTCTGCGCCCCGGAAAGGTGAGATTCACAAAGAAACCAAAAAAAGGCAAACGCTAATCCACAATATTTGCATCCTTTCCAAAGATGATAATGATAATAATAATAACAATAATAATAAGAAGAAGAAGAAGAAGAAGAAATGTAGCTGAAGGCGGCAATACACAGGGTCCATAATCGACACCAACTTCCCATGGTCAGTTTGTGCTGTCGCTTCTCTTTACATCGGCATTACATCTAAAACAAGTTACATCTGAGTTTCCCTTGAACGCAGCATCGACTCACGTAATGTTTTCTGAGTGCTGGTGAGACCCAGAATTACTAATACAAGGATACACTTGTTGCGTGTTATGACTTTATCCCAAAAGGGAGAAGGTGTCTGTCTGCTCCCTGTAGTGCACAGAGTCCTGCCTCACTGCGTCTCTGTGGAAGGAAATGACTCCGTGTGGAAGTTCCCAACAACAAGCTTCCGTTCAAACATATTAAACACTGCGTGTCCCTCAGAGGCATTTCATCAACTTTTTTAACTTTCAGGACTAAAATAAAACGGACACGATTCAGACCCGTTGCCCTGGAGCTGCAAGCGAACTCCATGTGTGAGGACACAAAGATGGAATATATTTTGGGCTGTTTTAGACTCCTTTAGTTTGTGTGTTAGGACTGGCTGGAATGCCGCACGAGGTGCACGGCACCGTGTTAGTTGCAAACAGACTGTGTTTATATTTTCAAAAAGGGAAAAATATAAAAATATCAAACAAAATGCACCACGCACGTCAAGCAGTTAAGGCGATACACACAAAAACAAACACACATACACCGTTTGTATGGAGCGATGGAGTCCACACTACGTAACTTGCACGGTACGAATGGACGTTCGTAGCCACAACCTGCACATTTATAGCTAATCGGATGATGATGTCACAAACTCCATAAACTCATCTCCTTCCAATACCCGAATGGATGTCATGTAAATATTAAAAAAATTAAAGATAAAGGTTATAAAAGCTAAAATATATGGTAATAAATACATATTTTTTACCTTGCTGTTGTGGCTTACCTGTATATGTTGTATTATCTATTGTATTTGAGTATTTGAGCAATAGGCCATATGTATCTTAAATATCCCGCTTTTTGCATGCATTCATTCAAGTCCCTTATTGTCTGTTTTTGCAGTTATTTTATGTTATACGAGGGAAAATGATCCAATATTGGGCATTTTATCTGGTGTGAAGGAAATTCTTCCGCAATGATCGGTGAGGTTATTCTGCCCGCTACAAGAAGACAAAACTGAGAATATCCAAGATTATTTATTCTGCAGAATAAAGAGAAAGATTCAGTACTGCTCCAAAGCAGCGCTGGGATCAATCTACTATCACAGAGAAAGACAGGAGGCTTTATACAGGAGAACAGGGTGTGGTTTGGGTCAGAGGTCTCCAACAGGTCTGCGCCCACCCCCCCAACTGTCTTCCTGGGTGCCCCCCCTTCCTAGACAAGGGAAATAACAGGTACTTGCAAACTTGACCAGGAAGAATGGGGGTTGCATGACAATGCACTTCTAGGTGTCCCCCATCTCTATAGAAGGTAAACAGGCCACGTGTGATCTGATTCTTTCATATTAGAATTGACATTGTAGGAGCAAAACATTTCTCTTTACATCAACTCTGGGGGGTTCCTGGGGGGACAGACACAAATGTTTTCAAACCCCCTTTTGGAGGTAGAGGCCTTTGTCCTCACTCAAAATAGTTGATCGTAATAATTTTTCCCTCACACTGGTTTTTCAGAGTTTTATTCAGTCTTTTGTCTATATTTGTGCTAACGCAAAAGACTAGAAACCGGAAGTCGCGCCGCTTCCTATTGGCAGTGTGCTTTAGCCAACATTATGCTATGAATGTATTGCGGAAATGGAAAAAACACGTTTATAATGTGACATTACTGTGAAAAAAAAAATGCACGTGGACACATGAGAATGTGAGTTTCGTGTTTTCAAAAGGGACAGTTAATGTTTAACGTTTGCCCCAATGGACTGAATTTCTACAATTAGTGAAATAGAAGAAGGAATAGAATGAGTATATATTTTTTTGTTAGCCACATTTTAACCACCCCCTTCTTTGAAAGACTGATGGTTAGTGTGCTGACAACACTCTGCACTTTACACTTTGCCCTCGACACATAATCCATTTTAAATCCATTTTCCTCCGTTGAAGATGAGATTAAATAGGGTTAGACGAGACGTCTAACCCTATTTAATCTCATCTCCAAACAGATTTCCAATACCAGCGCTGCCATTGATGCATTAACAGCCATAATTGTTTTTTAATAGGACGGTATTCAGTGGATGTACTTTGGATTTCCACGACGGCATCATTAATCCTTTTATTTTACGAGCGTTGGTCCCGGTGGGACCGACCCCTCCCCGCCGGCACGCCGACCTTGAGCCTTAGCGATGCGATCCTCCGACAGAACACGGGGGGAGGAGCGCTGTGTTGTCGCTCACGTCCGCCGCGTCTCTCCTCAGGTCCCCAAAGCGGAGAAGCACGGCAGCGGCACGGACAGCGACTACGACAACACGCAGAGCTACGACCTGTCACTAAGGTCAGGCGCCATATTCACACCCGGATACACTCTGCTTTGGCCGCATTAAGGCGTTGTTCATACAACGTATTAATGACTCGTAATTATTTAGAAGGTTTGAGCCTTGGTGCACTCTGAGTGCTGAGGGATTTCATTCCAAATGAAAGGAACACGTAGAATTATTACCAGTCTGAATATTCATGAAAGGACAAAAGATAAAAGGTTCTTTATTCGGACTGGGTATTGGGGAGGATCTCACCACTCAATTCAGTATGGATTTGATGTTGATGATACAAATCTATATCGATATATTTACATTTTAATACGTATGTTACATCTGACGTAGGGATTACAAAAATATTTCACTGCGAAATTCAGTCTAAATTAAATATTTCAATTCATTTGTGATGGTGAATTTAAGTTGGAAAAAGGTGCCATAACCTCCAAACAAAGTATCGATATTAGAATTGTCAAAGCGATTCAGAAATTGTAAATTGTATATATTACATATATACAGAAATTGTATAGTAACAGAATATCATTTAATAGATTTTTTTTTTTTAACCCCGCCCTAGTTTTTGTCGTGGTTTGCCGCCAGTGTACAACATAAGAGACATTTTGAATTCAGGACACCTATAGCCTTCCTGTTTTCTAATCTGCCCTGTCCACACCAGATGTGTATCCACTCTGTTGACGTCCGCGTGGGCACAGGAAGCCTCTGATCTCCACCAACAGTTTGTAATGAGATTGACAGAGCAGACGGGGAGTGAGACGGTCTCTTAAGCCTTGCAACATTTAACACAGTGTTGAAGTGTCACCGTTTTTACACTCCCATCTTCACACCCACGCTGGTGGACCCTCCGCCCAACACCTCGACCACCAGTTTGTTTTAAGGTGCTATTTGAACCTGTGTTTGTGTGTGTGTGTGTGTGTGTGTGTGTGTGTGTGTGCCTGCGCGTGCTCGCTTCAGTATGGGCCGCAGCAGTGAGGAGGAAGGCCGCGGGGATTCGGAGGAGGGTGGCGGGGGCGACGCAGGGGAGCCGGACCCCACCTTACCGTGCACGGAGGACGTCATACTGAAGACGGAGCAGGTGACCAAAAACATCCAGGAGCTCCTGAGGGCCGCGCAGGAGTTCAAACACGACAGGTGCGGAAGACAGTCACTCTTTAAAAAATAAAAATAAAAATGTATTGTTAAAATCTTGGTTCCCATCATATGACTGTTCAGAGCGACAACCTAACTGAACGCTTCACTATTGAGAAACTTACCACTCTGCTGCAGCTTCTCACTTTGCTTCAGTGCCGTCCAGCGCGGCAAAGTTGAAGCCTTGCCTGACATGTTGAATCAAGTTTTTGAAAAACCGGAAGCACATCTTTTGGCTATATCTGCAATCACGCGAGAGACTAGAAACAGGAAGTTGTGCCACTTCCTACTGGCAACCTACTGTAGCCGTCGCTAAGCTTGGGATGTACTGCGGAAATTGCAAAAACACATTTTAAATGGGATATTACTGTAATATGTAAAAAATTAAATTACATTATTTTGCTCCTGTTCTCAGCTTCGTCCCGTGTTCTGAGAAGATCTACGCCGCCGTCACAGAAATGGCGTCCCTCTTCCCCAAAGTAAGTCCTCCGTGCTTCCGTCTTTCCTTTCCTTGTTTTTCTGTCGTCTCCCTCATCTCCTCCGCCTCCGCACAGAGACAAGTCACACCGGGCCTCTTACCCGGGCCCGTGAGGTGCTTGAATTTTGCCCGTAGAAATTGAAGTACCTGAAAACCTTGAAAATATCAATTTTTGTGCTTGAAATGCATTGAAAAAGTCCTTGAATATACATTGAAAACCTGGGATGTTCCCCCTGGTTTGATTGTTCAAATCTTAACGTAATAAAAACTTTCCAGAATCGCTTTTCCGCCGGATTCTGCCAGGAAAACATAAATTTCTTCCAGCATGGTTTAAAATAGATATAATAGTAGATGACAATGAGATTTTATATATACAGTGGTACCTCGACTTACGACTGTAATTCGTTCTATAAGAACGGCCGTATGTTAAAGCAATTTTTCCCATATACACCACGCTCATATTTTTCTATGACTTCTTTCTTAGTTTCAATGGGAGTCATTGCCTTTTTCTTTTTCCCATCGTCCTTCTTCTTAGGACTCATCATGAAGGGTGAAAATAAACAAAATACACAGCACAAACACAGTAAATATGAAAAGAATATCGATAAGCCACGAACTACATGTACACACGATGTAGGTCGCCCGCTGACTGACTGCTGACTGACAGCTGACCGGCCGCCGACGCGCCAACTGCAAATTTCCACGCTCGTATCTTGGAGCAGTCGGTCGCAAGTCGATACAAATTTTCGGGACTATTGCCACTCGTATCTTGGATTAGTCGTAAGTAGATGCAGTCGTAAGTCGAGGTACCACTGTATATATATAATCGGGACTAAGATTATATGATATTTTAATGAATAAAAATCACATTGTAAATGGATTATATTTGTTTTGCGTGCAGTCCTTGAAAATGGAAAAGTGCTTTAAAAAGTACTTGAAAGTCCTTGATTTTCACTGTGTAATGCCCGAATGAGCCCCATACCACCCTCCCCTCCCTCTGCCCACCCCCCTCCAGCGTCCGGCGTTGGACGCCGTGCACTGCTCGCTGCGCCTGCTGGCCTCCAGCGCCTCGCGGCTCCAGGTGGAGTGTCGCAAGGCGGCGCCCTCGGAGCCCGGGGCCCCCGCCGTGGACTACCAGCTCCTCACGCAGCAGGTCATCCAGTGCGCCTACGACATCGCCAAGGCCGCCAAGCAACTGGTCACCATCACCACGCGCGAGAAGAAGCAGTGACCCCCCTCCCCCCGGGGAACGGAGAGGGCGGGAGAGGGAGAGAGGGGGAGGGACGGGTAGAGAAGGAGGGAACTCTGGGAAGGTGGCGCGCGATGGGAGGGGGCCGGGAGGAGAGGAAGGATCCCAGCCGCAGAGGAGCGGGAAAAGAGATGGGGGGGGTAGAGCGGAAGACGGGATGAAGATGAAACACGGATGAAAGAGAGGATCGACCCTCCTCCTCCTCCTCCTCTCGAGCCGGGGGTGGGGTGGTCTTCTCTCACACCCTTCACCCCCCCTCCCCCCTCCAGATGGAGAGAGGTACGCAGCACGACTGCCACGCTTTCCTATTCCTCCTCTT
>NC_137197.1:12456947-12561947 GCF_960531495.2 Zeus faber
CGTCCCATTCAGCCATCATTTCCCCAAGTTCTAGAATAGAGCCATATATGAACCTATGTTTTTTTGTGTTTGTTTTTGTTTCATGATATATTTTATATTAAGCTATGTGTTAGGATTATGTCTGCGAGATATTTATATCCGTCTACTGATCACCCAAAAGTGGGCTTCGGGCAGTGGGATCCCTACACCCAATCTCCAGTCAATCCCTGGCTCCCGACACCCTATGCACTCGGTACATAGGGTTTAGGACCCGGAGGTTAGACCGGGGATTCGGGCGGTAGACGTCGTCTGAAGCACACTTAGATTTAGCTCTACAGTCATCTCAAATCGGCGGGAGGCGGGGGGCCGTACCGCACAGAGCCCCCCCACCCCTCCACGTGTTAGCAGGCACCACGTAGGGTGCCACGAGTCGGAATGTTTTAAGCGCTTTTGGCCGCTCCATGTCCTACACATTCTACAGCAACACATACATGTTCAAATGCCAAACACACACATAAAAACTCTTAAGTGGCCCAAGCCTTCCACAAGTACATGCATAATGAAATTGAGCATGTACACACACACACACACACTCAGTTGCAACCGCTTTTGATTTGCGTGCATGCATGCATACACACGCATACGAACACACAGAAGAGCTCCTGACGTGGGGCCGTCGGCAGTGCAGCGTGGCCTGTGCCGTGGATGTCCCCGTGTTTTCTCAGCTCTGATATGTTGCGGGGAGATGGGTGATGGGAGAGTTGTTTTAACAGAAGATGTTTAAAGAAAAAAAAAGAAAAAAAAACTGTATAAAGTAGAGGACAAAACAATGACTTAAAAAGGTCAAACCGTAATGGAAACTCATAAGCTGTACATTTGTAATAAAATAATAAAACAGTTGGATTGTCACAGGCTCCGTTTTATGTGAGGTCTGCAAAGACTACAAGGGTGTGGCCGATGGCTGAACGGTGACTGTAAAGCTGCAGATAATAAGTATGAACTAATCAGTCTGTAAATATTTTAAATGTCAAAGGTGTTATCTTTCTGTTTAATATAACTTTTCGATATCAATTTAAAAACTAAACTGACTTTCAAACTGTTATATATATGTTTTATGTTATATACATTTAAAAACCAAAAACAGTTCTCGTGAATTCAGTTCTCGGTCTGAGTCATGACCGGGAATTTTGAATTGCAAAATCAAAAATCCACAACACATCTTGTCAAGACTTTTTAATCACATTTCAGGTCCTCCGCTTCAAGACCGGTACTCGCATTCGTACTCTCGTCTAATGTACCGACCGTTACAAAATATTGCTTACAACAGCAACTTACTGAAAAACACAAAACCTTCACAGGCAAAAAGCACTTAACAAAGTACATACAGCAAAGGTACGCCTTGGGTTAAAAAACAAAAAAAAAAAAACAGATCTCTCGACTATTTATTAGTAAAACCTGTTTGTGGGTTACAAAACGGTCCAGAATATACAAAACATTGATGAGGAAACAGTATCAAGATAAACTCTTAAATGTGTAAGCTTTAAATACAGTTATGGTAGCCAAGGATTTTGTTTTTGCGGAACTGGATAAAAACCTGAGAGATCCTGCTTTGGAACTTAGAAAAAGATATCTGATAATTGGCCGTAATGATTTTTTTTAAATGTATTTATATATATTTTTTTAATGACAATTTAAGAAACCAAATAAGGGAAAATCAACACTGACACTGCCAAGTACAACATTCAGTCAAGGTTTTTGATACAGTTAAAGTTCAGCTGACATTCCCATGATTTTCTTCATAAAACATTACGTTTTGAAAACATTTAGAAAGAAGTAACCACGTAGACCAGACCAATGTACCCTGCAGGAGATGGTACGGTCCCATTCAATTGGATAAATAGCGTAGAAAGTAAAAAAACACAGAACCGAAATGTGGATGAATGGAGTGTTTTGTGCAGATTTTTGAAACGTTTGCCTTTTAATATGTTGCTTGGTGCTGTTTCTACATGTCCTCCTCTGAGCTGGAGGAGCTGGGGAGGAGCACGCACTCCTGTCTCCTGCTCTGGGATCTCCTCTTCCGCCTCCTCTCAGCGATCCTCAGCCTTCTCCGGATCACATCTAAAGACAAACCGAGAAAATCATTAGAAGTCCTCTGCACGCATAGAAATACCCAACTTACATGTGTTTTAAGGCCTCAGAAAACCACTAAATGACCCGTTTTGAGTCTTAATTAATTTAATGTTTGTAGTTTACTGTGGTAGTGCTGCACAATGCTACCATGTGAGACACCGACTGACTCGATTCTGGTAAAGTTATGAATCATCTCAGGCTGGGAGATGAATCGATATCTCCCTTATCGCCTTTCAGCTTGTATCCTATTGTCAGGAAATAAAAGCCTTCTCTCATATGTGATATCACACTCATACTTTACTCTATATTTCATTTGATCAACCCCAGTTGGATTCCTAAGCCTTGGATCTAAACCTGTAAGCAGATGTTATGTAGGTGTAAAAATGTAATAATTCATGTATTGTTAGATATTATTAACACGCCTGTTTCCATTAAATACTATATTAAAGCATGGAAAACAACAACAACCTAAAATAATCACTATTTAGCTGCTATCCACTGCAGTTCCTATGAAGGACCCCTAGGGGGCCACGGGCCACTTTTGGGAACCCCTTGGAGATAAAACGAAGCCTGTATAACATGAAGCCTCAATCAACTCATTGTATGGCTGCAACTCAATAGACTGCTTTTTCGGTAAATTTGCAAATAATCGCAAGTTAGTTCTAGTTCCATCCTTCCCAGCCCTAGAATCCATATTTCACCTTCTACGTTGAAGTTAACTCAGCCATGTAGAGAGTCCTCAATAAACACCTCACTCCCCGTCAAAGATTCCACTTCAAACATTGTTCTTATATACTCGACATCCACCCAGGACATCACCGACCTGCCACGCTGTCGTAGTCCTGCCGTGGGTCGTGCCAGTACAGGCTGGGCGCGCTCCTCCAGTGGCGGTAGAGCCGCGTGTGCAGCACCGACAGCGCCAGCAGGACGAGCAGGAAGCCCAGCGCCGCCGCCGCCCACACCGCCTCGTCCGAGCGGGGGGTCGGCGGCAGCACCTTGGCCAGCGCTGCGCCCCCCGCAGGCCCGGAGGCGCGGCTGCAGTAGCAGCGGCCCTCCGGCCCGCAGCCCCCGCAGCCCGGGATGTGGGTTTTGGGGTCGTCTTGGGGTCGTGACCGGGTGCGGGCGGCCACGGGAGGTGCCGTGGTTTTGACTTCATTGCCCGTGCCGCCGTACGCTTGCTGCTTCTTCTCCAGCTCCCGCTGCTTTACGTCCACCAGCTGGCCGTCCTTCATGTGGCTCTCAGAGTCTTTCTTTGACTCTTGGACAACTTCAGCCTTGCTCTTCTCTCCTGAGACTTTGTCCCTCTTTTTTAATAACTCTGTACGTTCCTTTTTGGGTTTCGCCTCCACTTCTCCTTGATCTGGACGATGACTTTCAGCCCTGTGAGTGAGTGCGTTCCTCCCAGAAGGTACAGATACGAGACCTTCTTTCCCTGGATCTGGACGCTCAGAACTGGGCTGTTGAAGTCCAGGGTTTGGCTGAAGTGCGGAGGTTCTGGACCCTGAAGGTTCCAGCGAAAGTGTCTCCTCCGCTCCGTTCCCACCCGGGGAAGTCGCAGACCCGGGAGAAGGCGAACCATCGCGGAGCTGAGGAGGAGTGCCGGTCCCGGGCGCAGATTCTACCGATGATTCAGACCCGTCCTGGCTGTTGGGTGCAGAGGGCTGACGGGAGGTTTGATCCTTTCTCTGCTTTCCATCCTCCCCTTCGGATCTTCGGCTCCTCACCCTTCTCACGGCCCTCAGACTTATCTCCCTCCTGGTGCCCAACGCGGCTTCCGCCCCTTCGCCCGGCGGCAAGGAGAGGATCCGCTCACAGCAGCTCCTCACAGACTGCTGCAGTGGACAATGAGAACTATTCAATACAACATCAGGCAAAAGAGAAAAAAAAAAAAGAGCCTACCTCGAAAACCTCCAAAAGGCCATTCTCCAGCAGCACAGCATACTTGTGCTTTTAGCGTAGGGCATGTGATCTTTAAAAATAAAACAAAAAAGGAGCACAGTTCCCATTCAGGACTCCCTACCGTGGTTTCAGGGGCCGTGTGATGGTATCGCTTTGCTGGTCTGGTCAGCAAGTGACTGTACGTCCTAGATCGTACGACGTCACGACTCGTTCGCCCCATGGTCACCGCCTCCAGCCAATCGCAGACGTCCGTCGTGGCCGACGTGGAAAGCTCCAGCGTACGACCCCAGGAAACCAAAGTGACCGGCTGAACAGCAGAGAACACACACACACACACACACACACACACACACACCCCACACCCAACGGATATGAGAACTCCTTTGAGACCACGGTGGGCTAAAACCACAGAATTTCTCAGAAAAACACTCCACTCTCAACACACAACCATAGACACTGTTCTATTGATTTGTTGATTATAATTTCTCTGCCTAAAACTGCCATCTCTCTTTCATAAACTAACAGAAATGAACAACTTGGGATTATGTTATATGTTATATTAAATAGTAAAAAAAAAAGACAATTTTGGATTTGTATACATTTGAGATGTAACATGATTTTGTCCCAATAAATAGTAACTTTAAAATAAATAAAATTTTCCTGCCATTTAGGTAGCATTTGTGCGCTATACCACTCCTTAATAAAACAGATGCAGAGTGGCATAGCTAAATGCGTCCATTTCTGAGAATTTAAAGTGGTAATCCATAAGATAATTCTTTAAAAACAAAAATCCCATAATTTATATTTTTTAAGCAGCCACTTTTTAAGAAACAGCCATTCAATGTGTTGGTGTTATGCGTGTGCTCCTCTACATGCGGTTGCCATTGTGCGTAGCGGGGTCCGCCGCCTTTCCCGGCAAGAATGCCGTCATAAGAAGATTCAGAAAATCAAAAGAAGTGAAAGGCAGCCACGGTGAATTAGATAAACCAGCGCGGCTAGTTGTGGTCAGTAAACTGTCCATATGAATAGATCAAATTCAACTCATTATCATTGTACAGAGTGCATTTCTCTGAATTTTAGTCATCCTAGTTACTGACACGTCAGCACGCTACCAGGAGGAGCCGGGGATCGAAACCGGCAATCTTCCGATAACTAGACGACCCGCTCTACCTCCTGAGCCGACCGCCCCCATATGGTATGGATGAACTTCTGATCAGAAGGAGGCATACTTTCGAGAAAATAAAGTAATCCTCCCAACATAGACTTAAGGATTACCACTTTAAGAGTAGGCTGCGTTTTTTTCTGCTTTTTCAAGTATTCACACCAGACAGTGTAGTTTTATTAATCGAATTGAAATAGTGCTGTATAATATATGTGGTGTAATAATGATACATCTTGGTGAGTGTAGAACCCGATCGTAGTTTAATACTTTATTAGCGGGTGTGGTGAAGTTTCTCATTTGATCATTAGAGTGTCAGCTATTATTAAGAACTAAGACCATTGTAGACAACTGTCGCGGAAAAAACACTCCTCTCACCGTGCGTTCGCTCAGCTCCGGGTGTGGCGTGACGATGTAAGCGGAGAGACAGGTCCGAGCCAGGAGGGACAGACGGAGTCGCTCGTGGAGAGGAGCGCAGGGGTGGTAGAGCAGCACGGCGGCTCCGTGCTGGAATGACAAAAACACGCCATTCAGCAGAGATGACACCGCCCCATTTCAAGGCACACAAGCAAAGATCGAAGCAGACAGTGGATATGTGTATTACGTCCCGTTTGACTGGATTTTGAGGTTTTTGCCACATAGTGAAGCACTAATGAAACCAATTCCTTTTTCTTAACTGAGAATAAAGTGGTTAAGATGATACTTAACAAAGGATATTGTGGATGTGAAGACAATAACATCAATAAGTGCAAAGATGAGGCTGACTCACATGGAGGTTATTAAGCCATCGCTGAGGGGGACAGTACAAGTACTCTCCACTCTGCGCCCTCAGCGGTCTGAACGCACCACTATAAGATAAGATATAAGATATACTCATCTACAGTAAGAACAAGTTACAGTATTGCAACATTACTTATACCAGAATTATAAAATAACGTAATACAAATACACACAAGCAATCCTAAAAGAATTTATGAAACTCTACAGCTCCACTTTTATGACAGAATACTGTATATAAAACTCCTCTATTGCATAGGTATAAAGTTAAGGTTATACTCCAATGGTCATAATAAATACATTGCTCCTAGTTCTTAGTCTATACTTCCAACCATCATTGTACACATAAACAGTAATTAAAAAAAAAAAACCTTACATAAAGGAGAAATGTAATTTGATGTTAAAAAAAAAATCTAATAACATGATCTGACCGCAGCCTTACCTGTTGGGAATAGGGAGGTTGTAGCTGATGGTTTTATCGCAGCAGACCTGCCTGGCCGGCTGGAGTGGAAAAACAAATAAATGAATCAGGTAATCAAAGAATCTGATGTAATTATTCCAAAATCTGATCCAAATCGACATCCCTCAATATCTAATACCCACTTATACGAAATGACACACTATTTCCTCTTAACCTAGTGGTCTTGTTTGCAGGATTAGTGACAGAAAAGGAACACAGGTAAATAATAATAATAATAATAATAATAATAATAATAATCACAATTTAATAAAAAATAAATTGATCGATTTCAATTTAAAAATAATGATAATAAAAACATTTGCTCAATAATTTCTTTCTCCAGTTTTGTGACTTTTAGATTCAGATCACGCATCCACTGTTTAGTGTCGTCGTGCCCTGTCTGCTGCTCTGATTAAGGAGACGTTTGTTCTTGGGGTCAAAGGTCCAGGAGGAAATGGAGGTTTGTGCTTGACTCACCTCGGGATCATACGTCGTGTCAATAACGTGCAAACTCTGCAGAAGGTAAAGGAGACATTGAGAGAGAGAGAGAGAGAGAAAGAAGCAAAGAGAGCGGAACGGCGACGCCGGCTCTTCACTATGCCATTTGGATAAAAGGTGAAATGGGGAATGCCAGAAAAAAAAAAAGACACTGCACAAACACACACAAATCTAGAAATTGTGAGGATTTCACAAAGACATTATAACTTTTTAAAGACCTGCAGACACGCTGGTCTGTTTCCAAAATCCTAGTTGTGGTTTAATGAGGGTTTGATAGGAATCATTACCATCAAATGTCGCGATGAGTGTGTCAGTGATTACCTGAGCGGACTCGAGCCAAGATGATCCAGGACAGATCCACACAGCATCCTGGGGTAGGTCCCTCTTATAGGGCTGTTATACACACACACACACACACACACACACACACACACACACACACACACACACACACACACACACACAGACACACAGTGAGGTCCGAGTAAATAAACCTGGTAAGTGAGGACCATAATGTTCCTGGTGCGCTTCCAAACCAAAAAAATTGTCAATCCGGAGACAGGTCTTCACAAGTACAGTAAAACAAACGCACACCCATACCATCACCCACCATTTGTTTTGGTGTTGTGGCTGGAAGAAATGCTATTCTGTTGCGTTTATGACAATAATGAATAAGAAAAAATTGTAAATCCTAAAACAGTAAAACACAAACACAAACACAACAATGACTTCTACGACGAACGAACACGCACCGCCTACCTTTCCTCCATCACAACCCTCCGCAGTCCCCTCGCCGCGGACCGCCGCACAGAGCCCCAGAGCGGTCAGCAGGGCGGTGATGGTCAGCGGCCAGGACATGGTTGGGCTCCGGTCCGGGCGAGAACCACGGACCGGGTCGGTCAATCCGGAGCACACGCCGGCATCAAGCGGTCGCCTCTGCCCGGCGGGTTAGCGGACGGCGGAGCGGGGGCTGACCTCGCATCGTGCCAAAACACACACTCGCAATGGAAAACTTCGAATCGAGAGAGACGAACGCGTGAGGGTGCTGGCGCGGTTTCCAACCATCCCCACCCCGAGCCGGGCAGCCCCGTGGTCCTCCTCCTGGTCCCCTTCAACCCACCATTAGTGCGGCGTGGCTGCAAACCAACATTAACCCGCTGCTTCTGCGCTGTTCTACATAATTCAAAGCGCCAACATCACGCTACTGTAGGCTACACGTACGGAACCCCAGAAGGCACAACAACCGATTTTTCGCCTTCGCGTTTTTTTCTTACGTGTCCCGGTGTGTAACGGTCACTTGGTGGCGCCATTTCTAATCCGTCGTCCGCTCTTTAGATTATTTTATTTTATTTTTTATTTTTAATTCGTATCAGAGTGAATTAACGAATCTTTAGTTTATTTTTTATTTTGTTCCTATTTATTTATGTATTTATTCATATGAATGTACAAGCTCATAACTGTATCTACGTACGTTTCTTTTTTGTTTAATTTCTTATCTGATTGTATTTTCTCGTATTTCTTTGTTTGCACCTTAGCCCTCTTACTGTTGGGTTTGTTGTCCCCTCTCCCAGCTGAATGTCTCCAATTCCTGTTCATATTTATTATTCCTGTTCATATAATTACCGTCAACGCAATAAAGTACAGTAGTACGTTTTAGGAATGACAATTGCCCCCTTGACGCGAAATGTGTTGAACGTCATTTGTGTGTAAAAAAAAAAAAAAAAAAGTCTTACATAATAATTGATTCTTTTATCATTCGTTGTATTGTTTATTTCACGGCCATGCATTGTTTTCCTGTTGCAACATCTATATCCGTTTCGAGACGTTGGTAGGACGTGGTTCGTCCACAATGTTAAGTTAATAAAATAACATGATGTAAAATAATAAACATGTAAAAAAAAAAAAAATATGAAAACCCAGCTCGGCACCAAGCCCCCGGGGCATTCGAATTCGAATTCCCAGCTTTAACCGCGCAGAACGGCCCCCTGCCGCGTCTCACAGGGAAGCCGTCGGGAAGCCGCGGCTTCGCTTCTCTTTCAACCCCGACCAGAGCAAAGTTCAGCCGCTGGACGAGAACGCGGGGAGGCGGGGAGGCGGCTAAACAGGCTCTACCTGTTGCGCCCGCAAGTGGAGCAGGGCGGCCGGCTACGCCCACTACTTCAACCGAAGAAAAGACAAACGGGTGTTGCTGCTCGTTCCGTCCGTGCGAACCGCCGCGGAGGGAAGCTGAGCCCGATGGAGCCCACAGGTGAGTCCGTAATTTCCTTTTTTTTAAATTGTTTTAATGGACAGAATATTCTCCATGTTGTATGTTTTTCATGAACTCTACTATATTTGTTTTGGGGGGGATTTAGAAAATAGTTCTGCGGCTTCGGCAGGTGTTACCAGCCCGTATTTAAACGTGTTATTATCGACTTATCGCATGTTGTTACCTATAATAGAGCTGACAGCTTATAATGTTTTATTTCGTTTGTATTTTTTCTGCCGTGGGCGTGGTGCCTGGGCAGCGGCCACGGGCTTGTCATTCTCGATCCGAATAGTTGAGCAACTTTATCGTGTTAAATCCTGTTATAGTGTCAACCAAAGTGAAGCAAAGTGTGCATTTTAATCCATTAAGCACCTCGTACCGTTAAGTCTCCGTTTTCACGGATGGGGAAGTAGACTAGAGCCTCTTCTATCCATATCCTGTCCTAAGATATTTCCATATTTATTGATTATTAGTATTTTTTTATAAATTGATTAAGTTACTTCATTCATGTTATTTATTTACTTCGTTTCACTTTTATTTAGCCAGGGTATCCACATTGCCGTTGATGTATCTTATTGCGATTAAAAAAAAAAAAAAAAAGAAGAAGAAAACCAACACACAAATAAAAAACGATATATATATATATATATATATTATTTAAACAACACACATAAAAATAAAAACATCAAAACAATTAGCAACATGCACCTTCATATCGAGACACATTGAGATACCTACCAACATGCCCATCAATAAGTCTACCGATTTGGCTTGGGTCTGCAGCTCCACCCGGGGTGGAGGTGGAAAGAGGAGCAGCAGGAGCAGGTGGAGCATGTGGAGCAGGAGAGGGTCCAGCGGGGGTGGTCCTCTCCCCAGCGGGGGAGTCCGCGATGGATGGAGAGAGGACTGAGGCCAGACCCCTCCAGAAAGCAGGTGGTGGAGAGGTGAGGCGGCGGACACCGTCATACCTGATGCGTGACACCACTCGATCTGTTTTCAAGGCGTCTGATATCATAGCCTGTAACTCCTATTTGCACTAGTAGTGACACAGGTCGGCGTTTTGTCAATTTATTTGAGCTGCATTATTGCAAAAGTATATCAAGTTTATGAATATAATGAATGCATAGAATATAAATCTAGATAAACATAGTGTATAGTATAAATATAAAATAATATTTGTAATAGAACATAAATTGATTATATATTATAATAAATATTAAATGATTGTATCTAATTTATATAAATATAAATGTATATTAATAATTCATGAAACTGTAATGGACATAGAAAATATCTTTATATATGTTTTTCTGTTCATCTCTTATCAGGCGATCTATTCAGTGGACAGCTCTCTGTCCTCTTCAGACAGTGGGGACGAGGGCCTTGGCAAGAAGCAGAAGAAAAAGAAGAAACTAACGAAGAAGAAAAAGAAGAAGGTATGCATCAAAACCATCCCATCCCTGATAAAATAACATGTGTCGTATAGAAACGTGTGTACCGGAAACATTAGAACCAGCCATGACTTTATTTCTGATCACTTTAAATGATTACTGCTGTGTAGTTGGTGCATGGTGCTGCTGTTTAGCGGCTTAGCTGTCCCTTCACTGCCTGTTAAAAAGGCTGAGCTCTGGCTGCATAGATTGTTGCGTGGATCGAGGAGGGAACCAAAACCACTACACAATCATTTGTTAAATAAACAATGAAGCAGAAATATGAATATACAATAAACCTGATGTTAAATATAACCCTTAAGTAAAGGTGTGGTCCTTTTGACTATGTAATGTATACCAACAAGTCCAACAGAGACCCCAGGGAGCGCCACACATAGTTTGGCATGTAGTATGGCTAGAATAGTCCTCATTGGCCCCTCCCTTAAGAACTTTTGTTGAGGCGTTCCAGCTGCTGACTCAACACTCCAAGTTCCCATTTATCACTTTCACTGAGAAAGGAGGGCGTAGCGATCCTGTCACGCGGTAAAGTCTCCGCCCCCTCTTCTCGACAGGACTCGAGCTCGTCTTCATCCTCTTCGTCATCCTCCTCCTCCTCATCATCATCATCTTCTTCGTCATCATCCTCTTCATCATCATCCTCATCGTCCTCCTCCAGCAGTTCCTCTGACAGCGACAGTGAGGTACTGAGTGTTTCACAGGCGGTGGGAAGTGAGGAAGCAGTTTCGAGCACAAAAAATACATTGTCTGTACATTCCTAAATTAACCCTGTAAAGATACAGATAAGATAAAGATAAAGATACTTTATTAATCCCCAAAGGGAAATTCCAGTGTTGCTGCAGAAATGACATACATGACAAAACACACACAATTTACAAAAACACATGTTTTTGAATCAATTACTATATATATATATATATATATATATATATATATATATATATATATATATATATATATATATATAAATATACATATACTGTATATACACACACACACACACACACACACACACATATATACTGTATATATATACAGTACGTACATATATGCACATACACACATACAGTATATACACATACACACATATATGCATATGTGTATATACATAAACATAAAATAACTACTGTACCATATAAAAATAAATTGAACGGTAAAGCTTAAAAGTGGAAGTTAAATGCAAAGTAAAAATGTGTTTTGAGCATTGCCATTCAGAGGAGGAGTTTCCTCTCCTGGCACGGAGGGGTGTCATTGTAGGTGTTGTTGCGGTGGGCAGGAATGACCTCCTGTAACGGTCCTTATTGCAGTGGAGCTGAAGGAGCCTCTGGCTGGAGACACTCTGCTGTCTGACCAGTAGGTTGTGTAGGGGGTGTGCAGTGTTGTCCATTATGCTGAGCAGCTTATGCAACATCCTTCTCTCCACAACCACATCTAGGGGCTCCAGAGCAGCCCCCAGCACAGAGCCAGCCTTCTTTATTTTGTTTGTTCAGTTTCTTGGAGTCTCTGGCTCTAATGCTGCTGCCCCAACAGAAGACTGCAAAGAAACTTGTGCTAGCCGCAACAGACTGGTAGAAGAAATGCAACCATCTTGCTGCACACATTGAAGGAACTGAGCTTCCTCAAGCAGTAGAGTCTGCTCTATCCCTTCCTGTAGACTGCCTCAGTGTTGCATTTCCAGTCCAGTCTGTTGTCCAGGTGAACGCACAGGAACCTGTAACCCTCCACCACCTCCACCTCTTCCACCAGGATGGAAATAGTGTTCGGCTTAGTCCCGGTCCTCCTGAAATCCACATTTGACTATTTGGATATTTGAATACCTATCTAACAGGTAGTCAAATACTGCAGACTACTGCAACGCCCTCTTAACAGGCTTGCAGGCCTGTGCGGTGAAGCCACTACAGATGATACAGAATGCGGCGGCACGACTGGTGTTCAACCAGCCACAGAGGGCACATGTCACTCCGCTGCTCATCGAGCTCAACTGGTTACCTGTAGCCGCTCGCATCAAGTTCAAGTCTCTTATGCTGGCCTACAGAGTGATTGCTGGGAATGCTCCCGCCTACTTAAATGCTCTTGTAAGAGCACATGTTGCCCCCCGGATGCTGCGCTCGTCAAATGAGCGTCGCCTGGCTCTGCCGGCCATACAGCCACGGCAATCCAGGCTATTCTCATTTGTAGTTCCACGTTGGTGGAACGAGCTGCCAAAGATGACCAGAGCAGGGACCTCCCTCTCTGTCTTTCAGAAGCACTTGAAGACCCAGCTCTTCAGTGAGTACCTCCTGTCCTAACCTACAATTACTTAGCACTACCTAGTAGTATTTATTGTTACACTAATCTCTGTCGCAATGTAGCACGAATGTTATTCTCCCTTGTAAGTCGCTTTGGATAAAAGGGTCTGCTAAATGACTAAATGTAAATGTAAATGTAAATATCCAGGAGGTATAAATGTGTTAAGAAAAACCGAGTGTTGAGCAACACGAGCGGTAAGATGCACACAGTGTAATTCCTTGTCTTGCTGTAAAGCTGTTGGATTCTGCACACGAAAAACCGTTTCCGCGTCTGGGCTCCGGGATGTGTTCAATTTTTCCAACTCATGCGACAAGTTTCGGTCCAAACCGCTCTCCTGTTTTCCCTGACGAGATTTTTTTTTGATGCAAAGCCTAGATACAGTTTATCCAATGGCCACTAGGGGTTTCCAACTGTCGGATACGAATACGGACTCGGTGTGAAGCGGGCTTTGCATGCGACAAAGCATTTATTCACACCACATATCACTGGAAACCGCCGAAGGATCTGGGGCTTTTCGACTACCAAAGCTCTCAGAAAAGCCGCAGCAAATACACGGAGGGAGAATCCTCCTCGCAATTTATGCGTGGACGTTCTGCATTTCCCCCCAAAAAACAGGGAAGCCTCATAGAGATCAACAGTGCCTGCCCACTTTTTGAACGGCTCCGGAAGTGAATTTCCCATTCATTCCCTCCGTTGACTTTTCAGAAAATCCTTATATGAAGAGTTTTAAGCCTGGAACCAAACCAACCAACTACGAGATGAATCGTGACCATAAAACATTTGATTCAGAGCAAAAAAACAAATTGGAAAACCATAAAAAGGGCAAAGGTACAAGACTGTGTACATAATTACTCATTACAACTACTCATCCCATAATACGTTCGGATACCTTTCAAACGCCTTCCAACCTAATGATAGTTTAGGCCACTTCTCCTTGAATTTAATCGTTTTCATTATATAGTATTTATATTGTTGATAATAGTGTTAATATATTTATTTGTGGTAAACGATCCCCCCCATAAATGGGGTTTTCACTTCCGCACCACATTGTCATTTTTATTTTATTTTTTTACTGAATTTAGAGCAGATCCCCAGGAGTCGTTCCAGTTTAATAAGATGTCATACTTTCTGTGTGTGGGTGTGAGTTTGTAAGTGGTTGTGGAAGGGCGTTTATTTGTATGTATGTAACTTGTAGACGGCGCTGGCGTGACTGTTATTAAATCTGCTTCTGTTCTTAAAACAGATTTGTTTTTAATGATAATTCACTGATTAATTCGTTCCAAACTGTCACTCTGCGATTAACACACTCAAAGAAATGTAGATAACAGTTTACTGTGTTTGCTGTTGCTACTTTTAATGTGTGATTCATTATTACCTCTACACCCTTTTATAGGATGAGAAGAAGAAGAAGAAGAAGAAAAAAAAGGATAAATCAAAGAAAAAGGATGAAGGAGAAAAGGACATTGTGTGGGACCAAATGATCATATGTGAGCCTTGTGAGTGGATACCAAAAACCAACCAAGTTGTATAGGTATTAAAGTAATAATTAAAAATAATTTATTTGTTACCGAGGTATAATAATAATAATAATGTTAATACTACTACTACTACTACTACTACTACTACTATTACTACTACTACTACTAATAATAATAATGTTATGTATTATTAAACTATATTTTCTGGGGTTTTTTTAAGGTTATGAATTTGATGAAGTCTGTGTGGAACTGCCAGAAAATGGACTAAAGAGAAGGGTAAGAGGCAATTATCTTATCTATCTGTCTGTCCGTCCGTCCGTCCGTCCTATCAATTATCAATCAGCTATTTTATGTTGTTATAGTAGTGTTGTTGTAGGAATTTAATTTGTTGTATTTTTAATTTATATATTGATATAATTAATATAATATCTAAATATAATTTTACATTTATTAGGATCCAAGCTCATCAGACAGTGACGGCGACAAAAAGAAGAAAAAGAAGAGGAAGGTATGCACATCAACTTATAATACACAGATAATAAACAGATACCTTAAAAACAAAGCCCAGGTCAGACATTTAGAAAACATCATAAAACTGAATATCTTCTCTGTGCGTTTTCCTTTTGACCCAGGACTCCAGCTCCTCCTCATCTTTCTCATCGGACAGCTCCTCGGACAGTGACGACGACAAGAAGAAGAAAAAGAAGAAGAAGAAGAAGATGAAGAAGAAGAAGAAGGTTTGATATGATGTGAACAGACTGGCTGTCTCCAAAATCTAAAACTGCCGTGTCGGGGAATCAATCGACGGATCAAATCAAACACACGTTTTCCTCTTCCTCAGGACTCCAGCTCCTCCTCATCAGACACCTCGTCTTCTTCCTCTTCCTCTTCCTCTTCTTCCTCCGACAGCGAGGACGACAAGAAGAAGAAGAAGAAAAAGAAGAAGAAAAAGAAGACCAAGAAGAAGAAGAACAAGAAGGTATTTGGATCACTCTGAGCTGGTTTTCAGAAAGTATCAAAGGAGCCGTGATGAAAGGTTCGACCCTTTTAAAAAAGTCGTACAATCCCGACTCTTTGAATGAATTCTCACAACAATCATTCAAATACGAACAAAATGAACAAACTACTCTTTTTGCCAGAGTGACTCCCGACTCCCAAGTCATTTTAAATTATTGTTTGCTACGAAATGATCATTTGCCACTCATGCATCACTGTAAAGTAAACATTTTATATTTTAAACGGGATGAATCATTACATTATTTCAGTTCGAGAGTTTTAGCTCATGTTTTTGTTTTCACACAGGACTCAAGCTCTTCATCCTCTGACAGCGAGAAAGACAAGAAGAAGAAGAAGAAGACGGACAAGAAAAAGGTTCACTCTTGTTTTGACGTTACTCCATACACTGCTGTGGAATGCTTCACCCTTCACTCTGTTTACAAATCCGTTTTTTTTTTAAGAAACTATATTTTCTCAGCTGGAGGCCCCCTCAATTTGTGACGCTTTAACTTGTGAGCTCATCCTATTCAGCATGCACAGATGAAGTGATGAAGTGAAATGCGTTTCCCAACAAGTTCTACCTCTTCTGTGTTCAACTCAGGATAGTTCCAACTTTGTAAACTTGCCTGGACCTGCTACAAAGTGCCACAAGTTCATTCTGACACATACTTTAGTTTTTTTAGCGCCTAATTTCTTTCTTTAAAGAGGACCTGTTATGCTCCTTTTTACACAAATTGATATAGGTCTCTGATGCCCCCAAAACATGTTTTTGAAGTGTTTTGTGAAAATACCACTCAGATTATGCATTGTACTAGGGATCCCACGGCGAGGAATTTTTCCCACCAGTTAATAAACTCATGACAACACCGGTGTTTTACAGGACAACATTTTACAACCTTCTCTCCTCTCCTCCTCTCCTCCCATGATAAGCAGACTGTGGTGCGACTGTGCTGTGCATGCACTAGCAGACATTTTCACTTTTGCTTTTGCAGCGTCCAACTAAGTATAGCCTAACATGCCTATAAACCATCCTGTCCCAAAATGGGCTGTTTCCGTGCGTGAAGCTTTAAAACAAAATGAGCTGCCAGGCCCCTAGTTCTGTGAGCCAATGAGGTTTGAGCCCAAGTACCGGGTTCTGTAAGGTTTTCACTTCCGGGTTGCATTGTTTTACTCGGTAAACATACACTGATTTTAACTTCGCAGTCTATTAAAATCTGTTTCAAATTTGAACCGAGAAATAAGCGATCCAGTTGCTGAATCTTCACTCATATTAGGCTTTTGTTCAGGGACACTGCACCGGGATTTTTGATAATGTTAATGTCGTAAAATTAAAAAATAAGTTATTCTTCACTGTAAGAATTCCTCCTTCTTTTAAAAGATTTGTGCTGGTCTCTGCAGCCAACAGAGCACTTCAGATGCTTAGCTCTTAGCTTTGATGCTCGCAGGTCCGGTAGCTCTCCAGCTGTTGGTGGAGTTAATCAGATGGAGGGCGGTTCTAATTCTACTGAAGCCCTGGATGACGTAGATCAGAGCAGCAAAGCTGAACGGCATGTTTTATGACATGTTTTCTGGAAAACGCAGCTCACAAAAAACTGACTGGGTTGTCTTATTTCACAGTTTGTCTGTTAGGCGGCCCTGAAGCCCTGAGGCGGCCCTGACAAGCACTGAAAAAGGGAGTTTTTCATAATCGGTCCCCTTTGCGTTCTACCTGTTCTTTTTCACAGGGAGAGGGGGGTGACAGCCAGGAAGAGGACGAACAGAGCAGTGCAGCTGCCCTTTCAGCCACCAGTAACAAAACCCTTATTTTCTCCCTTAAAGCATCGTGACCTGATAAGTAAAGTGACCGAGCCGCTTTGCTGAAGTAACGACCCACACTGTTCATTTTGTCCTCTGAAAGGTGAGGAGTGCGCTGGGTCTAGCGGCGATGGAGGTAAGAAGAGAAAAGATACAACGAAAGACAAGAAGAAGGATAAGAAGAAAAGCAAGGTATCAACAGTAGTAATAACAATAATAATAATAAGTCCAATAATAATTAAGTAATTGAACATTTTGAAAATAAATGGCCTATGCAATAAACCTAAAAATGAAAAATACATTTTAAATACATTTTTTAAATCGCCAGCTATGGCAACTGTGTTGCGATTCGGTCCGGTAGATACCGATTGTATACCGACCGGTGCCCAACCCTTGTTGGGCACCGGTCTGGTTCAACCGACTGGCTCAAATGCAGAAAAAAAACAACAAAAAAAAAACAGAGCAATAACAATAGCACTAACTAAAATTAATAACAGGGTTCTGGCCCTGTGGGCTGGACCAGTAATAATAATTATAATAATAATAATAATAATTCATGAAATGTGCTTGCAGTTAATTGTAAAGAGTCATGTTTCTTTTCTCTCTTCCAGAGCTCTGATGGTGATGACAACGAGGTAAAACACACAACAGTCTGACATTTAAGGCTATTATTCGTCACAATTGACTGATGACTTTGGAGAACACATGCACAATTTTAAAAAGTCTCCTTTTATTTTCATGACAGCAGGGAAAAGACAAACCAAACAGTTCACTGGCTTCTGAACTCACTGGTATGTTTCATACTCCAGTCACTGTTGCAAAGCAGTCTTGAGTAATCTCTGCTGCTCTATTTGTATTTGTTGTTGTATTTGTATTTTTCCCACGAACCCACCCCACGCCTCCAGTAGAGTGTGTCCAGTCGCTGCCCGGCGCAATAGACGAGGGACACCTGAGCGACGACGAAGCCGAGGGAGGGATGGGGAAGGACAAGGACAAGAAGAAGAAATTGAAGAAAAATAAAAAGGTGATCTTGCATCCATGTCTGAGGAAAGGGGGGGGGGGTAGAATTGTTTTTATTGTCACCATATATTGATTAACTGTTAACACATGATCACTCTCGGAACCCAGACATTGTCAGCAGACGATAGACTCTGGGGACAATGGCCAATATTTCAGGGGTTACAGTGTAGCCAGCGGATATCCAGCCAAGACTTCCTCTTTTGTGCGCCCCCGCCACTGTTAACAGTCTGTGTGGAGAGCAAAAGAGGCCTAATACATTGAAAATGCAATCTCGAAACCCATTGGCTACCGTCTGATGACGATTTTAGTAGACGTCATCTCTCAAGTCCATTCTCGTGTCTCAACTTACTCATCGCACTGTAAACAATGACGGGCCCACGGAAGGGGAGGTCTTGGCCAGAGATCCCCTGACTACACCGGAACCCCAGAAATATTGTCCGTTTCGCAGATTTCCACATAATATAATCAATTGGGAACAATTCATTATTATTATTATAATAATTATTATTATTACATTTTAGCTTTTTTTGTGCATTCCGTGTGACAGGATTCTAGGTCGTCATCTGACAGCGAGGATGACAAGAAAGATAAGAAGAAGAAAAAGAAGGACAAGAAGAAGAAAGACAAGAAGAAGGTAGGGAGAAACGTGAAATCAGGACTGTTCAGAAAAAACAATTTAACAATATACGTTCATTTTCTATTTTTGTAAAAACAATGGCATAGCAAAACACACATTTCATTATATTATATCATAAAATAAATAAACATTATTTTTGGTACTGGAAAAAAAATCCACAATTAATAATATATTATAATATATTGCGCGATGTTGATAACAATGCATATGTCAAAACAACAACTATCTTTTTGATTTTTGAAATAAATACTGAAAATAAAACTAGATAAATAAATGGTAACATTTATTCTCAGACTCTGGGAAGTAAAAAATAGCCCAAAAGTACACACAGTTCCATTCATAGTGTTTAGGGATGCGTATATTTGTGACAAAAAGTAACAAACGCCTGCACAATTTAAATCCCATTAGATTTGGACCTTGATCAATTTGGCTCGTTCTTTTCAAAACTATACTGAAAATTCTGTTTGCCTTTCCCTGGCACGTAGGACTCCTGCTCCTCCTCCTCCTCCTCGGACAGCTCTTCCTCTGACAGCGAGGACGAGAAAAAGAAAAAGAAGAAAAAGAAGAAGGATAAGGTTATTTTTTATAGCACACCATTTCTTATTTTTTATTGTTTGGCACCGTAGTGGCTCTGTTTGTATTTTGGATGAATTTGAATCATTCTCTCTCGCTCTCTCTCTCTCTCTCTCTCTGCAGGATTCCGGCTCATCCTCCTCCTCTTCGTCATCCTCCCCCGATAGTGAGGATGACAAGAAAAAAAAGAAGAAGAAGAAGAAGAAGGTGAGGCTTCAAATGTGTACAATACATAAAACCTTATAGTAATAAAAAATTGTAAAAATTACTCTTTTACACTTGTTTTTGAGTGATTCATATTTTAATCATTTGTATGGCCTATTATTATTTTTAGTGGAAGTATTTTTTAATTATTTTTTTCTATGAATTTATGTTGTTATTCCTTTCCTTGTTTTATTTACTACATTATTTTTTATTAATTAATCTATTAACTTTTTCTAACTTCTCTTGGCTCATCTACTACATCACTTTTAATCATTTGGAATGTATGTGAGTTACGGTTCACTGCGTCCCTGAGAATTTGACTGTTTACAGTACAAAGTCAAGAATAAATATTTGATCCCAAACAAAAATAACATCCAACAATTTATCTGTTGGATCAAAATATGGAGTTTGTTACAGCTGCAAGAACCCTTTAATATGAGTTTAAGTTTTCTGCTCTACTTAGGAGTCCAGTTCCGAAGACAGCTCCTCTTCCTCCTCCTCCTTCTCCTCTTCGGATAGTGACGACGATAAGGTGAGATACATAACACGTTGTAACAAGTAAAATAATAATAATAAGCAACCTACGCATCTGCATTTTTAGAGTGAACACATGTATTTTTCCAATTCAGAAAAAGAAAAAGGACAAGAAGAAAGATAAAAAGAAGAAGGATAAGAAGAAAAAGGTGAGTACAGAGAAAAGAACAGTGTCAAGATGGTAATAAGTGCTGCTTTCAAAACAAGCCAAGGCAAATTAATCAAATAGTATCATCAATATGAAATAAATTGATGAAATGAACCTTTCATTTTCAGGATTCGTCCGACAGTGAGGATGACATGAAGAAAAAGAAGAAAAAAGATAAGAAGAAGAAGAAGGATAAAAAGAAGAAGGATGTGCGAATGCCTATTAAATATCACAAATATCAATTTGCTCCTTATATGACACTAATTATCACTATTTTTCCGTCCAGGATTCTTCTGACTCTGACTCTTCTAGCGATGACGATAAGAAGAAAAAGAAGAAGAAAGATAAGAAAAAGAAGAAGAAGAAGAAGGATAAAAAGAAGAAGAAGGATGTGCGCATGCTTATTAAATATCACAAATATCAATTTGCTCCTTATATGACACTAATTATCATTATTTTTCTGTCCAGGATTCTTCTGACTCTGACTCTTCTGGCGATGACGATAAGAAGAAAAAGAAGAAGAAAGATAAGAAAAAGAAGAAGAAGAAGGATAAAAAGAAGAAGGATGTGCGCATGCTTATTAAATATCACATATATTAATTTGCTCCTTATATGACACTAATTATCATTATTTTTCTGTCCAGGATTCTTCTGACTCTGACTCTTCTGGCGATGACGATAAGAAGAAAAAGAAGAAGAAAGATAAGAAAAAGAAGAAGAAGAAGGATAAAAAGAAGAAGGATGTGCGCATGCTTATTAAATATCACATATATTAATTTGCTCCTTATATGACACTAATTATCACTATTTTTCTGTCCAGGATTCTTCTGACTCTGACTCTTCTAGCAATGACGATAAGAAGAAAAAGAAGAAGAAAGATAAGAAAAAGAAGAAGAAGAAGGATAAAAAGAAGAAGAAGGATGTGCGCATGCTTATTAAATATCACATATATTAATTTGCTCCTTATATGACACTAATTATCACTATTTTTCTGTCCAGGATTCTTCTGACTCTGACTCTTCTGGCGATGACGATAAGAAGAAAAAGAAGAAGAAAGATAAGAAAAAGAAGAAGAAGGATAAAAAGAAGAAGAAGGATGTGCGCATGCTTATTAAATATCACATATATTAATTTGCTCCTTATATGACACTAATTATCACTATTTTTCTGTCCAGGATTCTTCTGATTCTGACTCTTCTGGCGATGACGATAAGAAGAAAAAGAAGAAGAAAAAAGACAAGAAAAAGAAGAACAAGAAGAAGAAGGAAGTGCGTATTGACGTATATTAATGTCTGAACTTGTAATCTATATTCTATCTACACAAAATAAAATATTACCTGCTTTTTTTTTTTTTTTTTCCCTCCCTTATGTCCAGGATTCTTCATCCGACTCTGACTCTTCTAGCGATGACGATAAGAAGAAGAAGAAGAAGAAGAAGAAGAAGAAGGATAAAAAGAAGAAGAAAGACAAGAAAAAGGTAAAAGCAAGATATTTGTTTGGGGATTTCGCATATAAATATGGATAAATAAGAACAACTTTGGGGCAAAACCGCGCCGTGTGTTTTTGGTTAAATATAACCGTTATTAAAAACTGAGCGTAAGGATTTAATAATTCCTATTCTCCCACGCATCAAGGATTCGGATTCTTCAAGCAGTGATGAAGATAAGAAAAAGAAGAAGACGAAGAAGAAGAAGAAAAAGTGTGACAAGAAGAAGGTAATACATAGCTGGAGAAAAAATATTTTTTCTTCAATATTTTATATACAGTATATATATATGGATTGAATATTGATTTATTTTGCAGGACTCGGGTTCCTCTGGTTCTTCTGACTGTGGCAGTGACAAGAAGAGGAAGAAGGTAAACAATTAAACTAAGGTGAAGAAGGGGAACTTTTTGTTGAGCAAATAACAGGGTTCTTCCTAGATCCTTGAGGTGCTTGAAGTGCTTCAATTTCATCTTCAGAAATGTAAGTAATGGAATACCTTGAAAATAGTCCCTTTTGTGCAGAAGAGCTTCAAAAGCCCTTGAAAAAAACACGTAACGCGATAAAAACATTTCAGATTTCAGACATTCACATATTAATATAAATACTAATATATAACTACTATACTATAAATAATAGATAGTAAGACTAAAATGACTGTGTCCCAATGTAACTCTCATCTCTCCTACACACGTGTCCAAACCATCTCAATCTGGCCTCTCTCTCACTTTTCCACCAAACTGTCCAACCTGAGCCGTCCCTCTAACGTACTCGTTCTTAATCCCGTCCGTCCTTGTCACTCCCAATGAAAATCTCCACATCCTCAACTCTGCCTCCTCCAGTTCAGCCAGCTGCCTTTTTGTCAGTGCCACCGCCTCTAAACCGTACAACATGGCTGGTCTCACTGCCGTCCTGTAAGACCTTCCCCTTCACTCTTGCTGGAACCCTTCTGTCACAGATCACCCCGGACACTCTTCTCCACCCACTCCACGCTGCCTGTACTCTCTTCTTCACCTCTCTCCCGCACCCTCCGCTGCTTTGGATGGTCGACCCCGAGTGCTTGAACTCGTCCGCCTTCTCCACCTCCACTCCTTGCATTCTCAGCTTTTCGCCGCCCTCCCTCCCATTCAGGCACATGTATTCTGTCTTACTCGTGCTGACTTTCATTCCTCTCCTCTCTAATGCATGCCTCCACTTCTCCAGGCTCTCCTCAACCTGCTCCCTACTCTTGCTACAGATCACAATGTCATCCGCGAGCATCATAGTCCACGGAGACTCTTGACTACAATTACTGTGTATTATATTTGAATTTATAAAGATCACATTGAAAATGTATCGTATTTGTTTTGCGTGAAATAGTGTTTGAAAAAGCACTTGAAAATGCTTGAATTCAATTTTGAAATGGCGGAATGAACCCTGAAATCAAACTCAATGTGTTCGTCTCTGTTTCTCTCTCCCAGCCTTCATCAGGGAGCGACGACGACAAGGAGAATAAGAACAAGAAGGTGCGTGTTCCTTTGAGTATTGTGTTGTGTAAACACTTTAAAGGATTCTGTGTTAAGATAGTGTTGTGCTTCCGGCTGTTGACATAGCCAGTAAACGCCTTAAGTGCAATAATTATAATAATTTTTCAATTTACTCAAATTTGACCCTGAGGAAAGGTTTTTATGTTTGAGAAGCAGTACACTGGGTTCCAGACATACTATTGAGAACAGAAACTCAAAATTCTTCATCAGAATGTATTTAAGGCCATTTTCATCGTTAAAAAAAAAAAAGCCGCTGTGATTCTCCCTTTACTTTGCACTGAGCGTTAACTTTGACAGCCCTAATATACTGTATATTTGCATACCTTAGAGGAGACCAATTATGACGGTCTCCCAAATTTGTGGAGGACTGCAGCACTTAGTCTACTTCCACCTCGGTTGATTTAGAAAATATTGAGTTAGTTTTTACAAAATAAAAGTATCTCTTCTCTCACCTCAGGACTGTCCAGAGGGTGAGCACGTTGAGCAGCCTGAGACCAAGGCGTCTCTCTCAGCAGACAGTGAAGGCGTGACCACCACCAAGAGCCTCAGTGGCCACGGGTGCTGCACCGGCCCCGGGTCCAGCACTGGCCCTGGGTCCAGCACCAGCCCCGGGACCAGCACCGGCCCCGGGTCCAGCACCGGCCCCGGGTCCAGCACCGGCCCCGGGTCCAGCACCGGCCCCGGGTCCAGCTCTGGTCCCGGGTCCAGCACCGGCCCCGGGTCCAACTCTGGCCCCAGGTCCAGCACCGGCCCCAGCACCACCCCGGTGTGCTCCCTATCCACCCCCTCAAAGCCCGTCATTAAGATAGAGCCTCGGAGCCCCGGGTTCGAGTCCAGGCTCTCTCGCTTCGAGTCTCCGGCGACGGGCCCCTACGGCGTCGCCTCCTCGCTGAGACCCAGCGAGGCGGCCCTCGCCCGGAGACCCCTCAGCCCCATGGAGTCCCTGATCGGGAACCCGAGGAGGGTGGATCCACAAATCCGCACCACCACCACCACCACCACCCCCACCCCTGCCCCCGCCCACCTCACCTCCAGCGATGTGCTGAGAAGCCACAAGCCTTATCAGCACTGATAGGCCAAAGACCTGGCAACCCTGGTTCTGGTCACATAAAGTGTAGCATGATGGGGTTCCAAAAAAAGAAAAGAAAGATGATTCATATGATCTTGGAGGTGTGTTTGTTGTCAAGGGTGTTTTTATGAGGGCTAAATTCCCAGATTTCCCACCCACTGTGTGATGTTAATTAAAATTAAATAATTAAAAGCTAAATGTGTCAAAAAAGAAAAGTCATTGCTTGGACAGACCTATAGGACAAAAACAAAGTTCTTTGACATGATTTACTACCACGCTACATGCTATGGAAGCCGACGTGCTTTTTAAGAGGTGCCTCAGATTAAAATAAAATCAAACTGTTTTCATGGGAATGAAATGTGTCATTCTGTTCAGTCATTTGTTAACGTGTTTTCAGAAGGGA
Source organism: Zeus faber (assembly GCF_960531495.2). Taxonomy (NCBI): domain Eukaryota; kingdom Metazoa; phylum Chordata; class Actinopteri; order Zeiformes; family Zeidae; genus Zeus; species Zeus faber. The sequence continues at coordinate 12,481,700 of NC_137197.1, forward strand.
TAAGAATGTTGACGTTATCGATCCTTTTGGGAAGGGCAGCGTTGCCAAAACATGAGGCAACTAATGCAGGGAATGTGAAGCTGAAGTCACGTTGCTGGCGCGAGCCGCCATATTCGGGGGATCACCCGCATGGATTGTGAATGTCGGTCGGCAAATCTTTGGGTTAAAAGACGGATTGGAAGGTGAGGAACTGCCACAGCCGTCTTTGTGTGAAACCTCCACCCTTCTCTTTCCCCATTTTTGTACATTTCGAATAATATTATAAATTAAAAATAAAAAAAAAGCAGCATAAAAATTATAAATTCCATTCAGTCGCATAGAGGAATAGGCAAGATATTATTTTAGCTATTTCTCGATGCAACTGAATTGAAGTGATTCTCCCAAAATGGCGACTGGAGGCCATAGCAACCCATAGCAACCCATAGCAACCGTCAAACCTACCATTGCCTACTGCAGTTAGTCGGTTCACAAACTGAAAAAGAATAAATGACGACTAAAGTCCAACACAATCTAGGCATTGGGCATGATTAATGTTGAATGTGACTGATTTACACTTTCACATTCTACCAAAATAAATAATTTTCTTGTGAAGTCAATTATTTTCGTGGTTTCGCATTCGGCATTTCTCCGCCAAAAATAAATGCTTTTAAAAAATTTGATATTTTATGGGGATGCACAGTTTGCATTTGCCCAACGGAATAAACAATTCGGAGAGAATCAAACGATCCCCGAGGGAATTCCATCCTAGAATGAACAGAACCGGCCGACTCTTCTCGCTCCGTCATTGTTGACCGGAAGCCCCCCCCCCCCTCGCTCCCCCGTGCGTGACGCCAAACGAGTGAGACGAACGAAGAGTCGGAAAATCGAACGAATCTTTTGTTGTTGTTGTTATTGTTGTTGTAGTTGTTGTTGTTGTTGTTGTTGTTGCGGAGACACTCACCAAGAACCGCATCTGAGGCAAAAGGAGTCGAACCGTTCGGGGCTGGCGCTGAGATGTTGTCAGGGGCAACGCACTGTCACAACGAGGAAACTCAATTTCCCACAAGCAACCGCGCGTTCCAGTGACATCCGCGCCGCGCTACGCCGCCGCGGTTGTTGTTGTTCCGCTGATGGTCTTCATTTAAGTGCAACCTGGCTAAAAGCTTTGTCCTGGGGATTAGGGCCGCGTAGCCGCCCCGCAGGTATTTGTTCACGGGCGGTCAAGCCTGGTTTTCATTCCATCACGCCTCGTTGCCGGCGAGGGCTTCCGCCATGTTATCGTCGCTTCCGACCAGGCTGTTCGTGCGAAGGTCGCGCAGCCTGTCGCCCTGCAGCCGTGTCCTCCAGACCGGTACCGGGGACGCGGCGGGCCAGGGCCGAGTGACCGCAACGGCAACAACGACAACCGAGGCGAACCGCAACCCCGTCGTCAGTACCTCGCGGGTCTCCAGGAAGGGCATCCTGACAGAAGAGGCTAAAAGAGCCGCTGTGAGCCCCTCGGTGCAGTACCACCATCTTGCCCCTAGGTGGCTCTCCCATCTTGAGAACCGTCGCAATTCCTGGGCCGCACTGGCCAGCAGGGGGCGCAGTAACAACCACTACTGGGAGGAGAGCAGCCAAAGGAACCAGGAGCAGGGCCAAAGTGGACCGAACCTGTACGGCGTGGCCTCTGCCGGTGTGTTGTCGGCTGCGGCTGTAGCCTTTTGCCTGAAGAAAGACTCTGATAACAAAGGTAAATGGTGTGTGTGTGTGTGTGTGTGTGTGTGTGTGTGTGTGTGTGTGTGTGCGCGCGATAAAGTATGTTTGTTATTCTTGCTTCACAATATTAATGCCATCTCTGTTTTCTGCACCCGAAGGTGATGCACTTTTAGAGGCAGCAAGGACCAATAACCCGGAAGATGTGGCCAGGTACAACACGTGTACACACACACACACACACACACACACACACACACCCTAGTCCAGTGTTTCCAAACGCAGTGATGAAAGTATTTTCAGATCTCCAGAAACCACTCCATCCATCTATCATCTTGTCCATCAAGGCAACCAGGCCAAGAGCAACCAAGTATGATCAGGAGGCGTAGAATCACTACCTCTGACTTCACTGGTCTTAATGGTTTTTACGAACATAACCAACATCCTGTGGGGGGGGGGGGCGGGGGCGCATGAAGAGGAGGGTGGAGGAGAAAATAGTCTGCAGCAGGTCACCTGATGGTGGTGATGGTGCCTGAATACATAAAACTAGCAGTGCCACTAACAACCTCTAGAGGGAGGTAGAGAATTGGTTTACCTTTTGTCAGTGTGTATGTGTGTGTTGATTAAAAAAAAAAATGGAAAGGAATGAGTATTGGAGCAGGGAGGTCCCACTCTGCCATGCCGAGTTCCCCACCCCTCTCTCTCTCCCCCTCTCTATCTCTCCCTCTCTCTCTCTCTCTCTCTCTCTCTCTCTCCCCCTCTCTGTTGTCCCAGGCCTTTTTCTCCATGCGGTTTACCTTTTTATTTAGCCTTAGTAACACACACACACACACACACACGCACACACACACACACTCAGGGGTTGATCTTAAACTCAAACACACTCCCCTGTGGTTTCCTAGCACCCTCAGAACCAGTCACCCAGAACCGCCGGCGCAAAGGACGACTTAGTTTTTGCCTGTGGATGTACATGCGCAGTACACCTCGTCGGCCTTGAGAAACCTTGCTAAATGCTGTTGTTCAATGCAGAATTTGGGAAAATGGCGCGCAATTTACGCTTTTTTTTTTTTCTATTGAGCTTCGTAAATATGCCTGATTTATAATGCCAGGCTTTAACACGGTTGTTGCATCATCGTGGACGTGGAGAGTAGGGTGTATCATATTTAAAATAAAACATATTTAGCATAGGCGGATTATGCAGGAAACCTTTGTGTACTGTGTAATTGCTGGCACTTAGATCCACTCCACTGAAATACTTTAAATAACATATCTACCGAAAAGAGTCACACACTCATCCCCTCTGGCTCAAATTTCACATGAATTGCGGGGACAATGTTTTGTTTGTTTGTACTACACTTGCTTGCCGATATGTTCTTGTCGGTGATTGACTATGTCTGTGTGTCGTCTGTAAATGTATGTACGTTTTTTTTTGCGTGTGTGTTTGGGTTTGCCCGTGTGCGTCCTGGGGTACAGGTTTTGGTTACCAGTGCTAGCGTGGCAGATGGTGCAGTTATCCAGCCACAGATGTGTTAAGTGTTTTGGTTCAGTTGTTCGAGGTGATGTAGTGACAGGGAGTGTCTGTCCAAAGACACTGGAGAAGATGGGGCTTTTTTTTTCACAAGGACTTTAAACAAGACGCTTTTACTACAAGTGACGCAAAGGAGTAAATCACGCCAGTGGCAATACATTGAACCGGGGGGGCTTTTTCTTTCTCTCTAGGTCTGTGCCCTGCTTGAATAATCTTAAATAATCAGTCACAATACATTGGAATGAAAGTAACCGGAGTGGTTCCTCGTAATATTAATTCTTTAAAAAAAGTCAAACTTTTAGGGGGTTGTCAAAGCAGTGAAGACGGCTTGGAGAAAAAAGAACGACGCAGCTGTAGCTACCAGTTTGAAGACGTCTTCCCCTGACGACGCGTCTCTTTAACCCGAAGCCCTGAAAAGGGCAGAGGAGTGAAAAGCGACGGCAGAGCTGAGAGCAGACCAGACAGAGGCCCCCGTGTTGACCGTAAACAGTCCCACTGTGCGCCTGCTCTGTCCAAGAGCAGACAGACGGATGGATCGCTTACACACACACATACACACACACAGGCCGCTGTGCTACTCGAGTGCCTGATGTTGTTCCCTCGGGCGCAGAACTTAACACACACCTGTCACACCCTGGAGAGGACGGCATTCGTGGTTGTTTTTCCCTTCTAGACGAGGAGTTCCTTCTATGATCAGATGGACAACTCATCGAAAAGACATGTACCTTCACCAAGAAAAATGGCCTAAACTCTTGTAGTGTGTCAACGACAGCCATCTAATTACAAAATGTTTGTTTTGTTGGGTTGTTGTTTTTTTTCCAAATTTGAACTGTGACTGTAATTGTGTAACTTGTTCAAAGTCACGCAGGACGGCATCTGTAAAACACCTGCTGGGCAGTGAGACTGTGGCTAACCGGACCACACTCCTCTGTCTCTCCATCTATCCACCCATCCTGTCTGTATAACACTGATTCTCCACCTTTTTCAAATCAAGGAAACCTCAATTTGATAAGATTTTGTCTCCGGGTCTCCAATCTGAGAATGTTTTTATTGTTGGGTATGAATCAGTCCGAATTTCCATATTTGTCTATACTATGGCGACAAATACATATTATCATCATCGACTTATCATATCAGGAACACTGACAAATTATCCTTCATGATTTGTTCCAATGGACGCAGAAAAAAAACCTTTTCAGCCTTCTCACCAACAAGCCCGGGGATCAGGAGATGCTTGCACCCATGACACCATGGTGCAGTTGGTTCACCATCTTTGGCGATACCGACCCCCCCACTCCATTCTGAAACCCCATTTCCTCAATAAATCCCCAATAACAATTCGGTCAAGTTTAATCAACTGCCATTTCCTGTTTTCCATCAGGCTGCTGCGTGGGGGCGTGGACCCCAACCACCGCCACCGTCTGGGCTGGACCGCTCTCATGGTGGCAGCCATGAACCGACAACACAGGTGCGTGTCCGTGTGTGTGTGTCTGTGTGTGAGGGATTAGTTGATTAGTCCGTACTATATTTATGTTATTATGATCACATTAACACGACTAATAATTTTATTGCTTCTATTATTGTTACACAGTAATCGTGTTTTTAATAGTGATATAGTATTTCAAAACGATTCCATACATCTGTGCTTCTTGGCGGACCCAGGCCCTCTGGTTCTCGCTACAGAGAATCTGCTGAAGTGAAAGGAGCGTCTTTCAGGCTGACAGACGGTCTTTACTCGTAGCTCCATCCCTCCATCCGGCAAATTAAATTAGCCCCTGTGGCCCGTAGAACACACACAACACAGAGAGGGGGCCGAGGTTAAGGCAGGGCCAAATCCAATTTACTGGGACGGGACATTTTCTTTTTTTTTTTTTTTTTTTTTTTTTTTTTCTCCTTCTGTTTCTTCTTCAAATTCAAGCTTTTTGGACACAATTGTTTGTGTCAGGGTCTTTAGCCAACTGAATTTCCAGGCGAGAAATTTAGCAGGGTGAAAAGTGTTCGCAGTGCCCTTGTAATCTCAAGTAGTAAATGTGACTTTTTTTTTTTTTTTGTCCACAATGTGATTTGATGCTACTACAATGCTTGTGTCACACACATGGGCTGTTCTTTCACATTTATTTATATCTCTTATATCTCTCTTATATCTTATGTCACTGAGTAAAAGGTTTCCTTTCCCCGCTCTATTTCCTCTTACTCAGGAATTGTTATTTAATTTCTCTTAATTTCATCATTTTCCCCACATTATCTTTTTGTTGATGTTTGATGTATTTTACTCCATGTGCAAGTGTGTGATACAAGCTGGTGTGTGCCATTTGTCATGTGTCGTGATCATGCTATGCACTTTGTTGTTACAAATATTGGGCTAGGATGTGAAAGTGTGTGTGTTTGTGTTGGTGTGTGTGTTATGAGTGCTATAACTCAGCCAGGCAGTGACACTCCTCGCTGTCTCATCCCGTCCTCCAAACCCCCAGTGAGCCCTCACGGCAGCCAGGAAGACGAAACACTGTTACACACACATTACTCTCTCTCTCTCTCACACACACACACACACACACACACACACACACACACACACACACACACACACAAACACACACACTCCCATCCACCCCCATGCGCCCCATCGTGCACGCACACACACACACACACACATCCATGGACTCAAGTGAGCATGAGTATGACTCGCGGCATACATTACGAAACACACCAAATATCTTTCGGGCCAACTGACTATTACTCAGTCACACACAACTTTATTTGCAGCCGCTAAGTGAAAACTCAGCGATCGTTACTCAAAAACGCCCTCTCCCCCCGCAGCCACTTTGTCATCCTGGCTCTCACCATTGATTGACTGCTGCTCCCTGTCTAGTGCTATATTTTTATTTTCACAGGCCAGGAGAGATAAATGCGATCGAGAGTGGCTATTTAACAAAAAGTGTGTGTGTGTGTGTGTGTGTGTGTGTGTGTGTGTGTGTGTGTGTGTGTGTGTGTGTGTGTGTGTGTGTGTGTGTGTGTGTGTGTGTGTGTGTGTGTGTGTGTGTGTGTGTGTGTGTGTGTGTGGCATGGGTTGAAGGAAATATGGACAAGAATCTGTGCGACTTTGCTCCCTGGCCAAATTGTGATGGCTAGATAACTGTGTCAGAGCATCTCCAAAACGGCAGGTCTTGTGGGGTGTTCCTAGTATGCAGTGGTTGGTACCTACCAAAAGTGGTCCAAGGAAGGAGAACCCGTGAACCAGCGACAGTGTCATGGGCGACCAAGGCTCATTGATGCACATCGGGAGCGAAGGCTAGCCTGTCACCTCCGATCCCACAAAAGAGCTACTAGAGCATAAATTGCTGAAAAATGAATGCTGGCTATGATAGAAAGGTGTCAGAACACAGTGCATCGCAGAAGGTTTCCTTGTCTGATGAAGCAAGTTTTCTTCTACATCGTGTGCATAGCCGGGTGTGTGTGCATCATTTACCTGGGAAAGAGATGGCACCAGGATGCACTATGAGAAGAAGTCAAGCCGGCGAAGGCAGTGTGATGCTCTGGGCAATGTTCTACTAGTAAACCTTGGTTCCTGGCATTCATGTGGATGTTACTTTGACACGTACTACCTACCAAGACATTGTTGCAGACCGAGTACCCCCCTACATGGCAACGGTATTCCCTGACGGCAGTTGTATCTTTCAGCAGCAAAGGCACCCTGCCACACTGGGAAGAAAATGTTCAGGAATGGTTTGAGGAACATGACAAAGAGTTCAAGGTGTGGACTTGGCCTCCGAACTCCCCAGATCTCAATCCAATCGAGTACCTATGGGATGTGCTGGAACAACAAGCCTGATCCATGGGGGCCCCACCTCGCAACTTAAATTACTTAAAGGATCTGCTACGAACGTCTTAGTGGCAGACACCACAGGACACTTTCAAAGATCTTGTGGAGTCCATGCCCCAACGGGTCAGAGCTGTTTTGACGGCACGTGGGGAAATACACAATGTTAAGCAGGTGGTGTTAATAAACGGGAAATTCACAGAACGTACACGTCGACATGCACAATGAAGTCTGCTTATAAATGACAAATCCTAACCCATGTTAAAGAATCAAACCGCGGTTCTTTATGGTATTTTATTGTGCAATATCACACTAAAACGGTCGTTTCTCCCAAATCTCTTCTAATATTTCAGACCTGGTGAGAAATGTTAAATCCTGTCCAGCCATCCATTCATTCAGACTACATAGTTGTGTATCTCCATATGACAATTTCTTAATTTCCTCAACCTCTACAGTATCACCAAACGACAATAATATAGCTTTATGATCTTGTGCTGCTCTCATTATATATATATAGTTTGTGTATTATACAAGAGAAGGCCCCAGTGGTGTGGCTGCGTAAGTGTGTGATAGAATTAGGGTTGGAGTAGAGGGGTGTGTATCGGGATGAAGGGTGGGGCACGGGGGTGCCGGGTTGTGTTTGCGTAGCTTTGATGTGGAGCTAAATAAGGGCGGTGCAGGCCCCGGCCCCCTGTTTGGACTCTTTAACGCACAATACCCTTCTCCATCTCTCTTTCTCTCCCTCCCGCCATTCACGTGCACAGAGAGCGCACAAAGGGAGCTCAGTTGAGCGCAACGCCTGTTGACCGTTCCGACCGGTCAGCCTAGCGGTGAGAAAGAGGAGAAAGAAGGGAGGAGGCAGCAGGATGAGAGGATGAGTGACTCACTGGGGATGAGAGAGGGACAGGAGAGTTTCTCTGGGAAGATGGAAGAGAGTCGTGGAGTGGGATTACGACATTGTGCTCCCAGATTAGCCGGGATGAATGGCTGAATTATTGGTGATGAATACCGGCCTGTTGCCAAGGTGATATGGTTACAGTGTGTGTGGGTCAATGGGGCTCCGTGCATTGTTTCAATGCTGCTGTCCTGTCGGGTCCTTAGTGTTTATCACAATGTGTGATCCCATTCCCCGTTATCTTTCACTCTCCACTGAAAGTTGGAACATTTAAACATAAATGCTATACTTAAGTGTACCTATATATACCTATATGCCATACCTATATGTTATACAGTTAAAACATCAGTTTTATGTATATACCAGCATTGAGTGTACTAAATTCACCCTTTGGATTAGATGTGAGAATTTGAACAACATGTTTTTATCAATGACATCACTAACCCCACCCTGTAAACCCATTCCTGTAGAATACATGTCGGTGGTTTTGTGTCAGAGAGAGTTTTAGTGTATTAAGTAGCGAATGAATGAGTAGGTGGATGAATGACCTGGCCGGAGGACCCCAGGTGAGGTGGAGGTCAAGTGGGGGCTAGCGTCTGGACCAGGTGGTGCGGACATGGTTGGTCAGCTCAGCTCAGATGTCCGTCCAGGAAGTGTCTGCTTCCCGTCTCCCTCCGGGGCAGCGGCGGGAATCTAACACCGCGATCTCACACCGGCAGGCGCGGGCCGGCACGTCGGCCCGCGCCTGCAGAGGGGAAAACCTACCTGCACCTGTGGTGTCCGGCCGCGGGTCACATCTGGTACTTCAGCCGGAGGTTCGAAGACAGTCAGTCAGTGAGAGGTTGAGGCTGCTGAAATGCCCCTCAGAAACACCCTCTCCTTCCTCATTTGCGAACATGTTGGGAACGGCAAGCTAAAAGCAACCTTCGGGATTGACCGTTTCCTTTGGTTTGTTCCTTAGGCTCTGATTGTTGAGGTGCACTGCAGCGACGTCCCAAAGATGTGTTTGTTTCCAACGCCATGTTATTCAGTCGTACTTTCGTTTCCTACCTCAGAAGCGCTTGGCACACTTCTGCTTTTGGAAAGAGTCATTCCTCTTTGAGAGCGACCGCGACACAATGGCGACGAAGGGAATCGCACGCTTGCCCGTTTAAACCACAAAGACCATCTCCTCCGTTCCTTACTTCCACATTTGAAACATTTCATTCCGGCTCTCGCGTTGCAGCAGTGAAGGTTTAGCATAGTCCTCCGTGGCGTGGGCTAACTGTATTACCCTTCAGCCCCAAATTAGAGCTGCAGCCTTCCATCTATACGTTCCAAACCAAGTTAACCACTCGATCATCAGTTGATTAGGAAAACTATAAACTGCTCATAACAGCTCATCAGTCCTTGGACCCTCCTTCATAATTAAATCCCGTTTGCTTTCATCTTTTCATCCACCCAACCCTCTCTTCATCCTCATTTCCTCCTTCTCTGGTATGCGTCCTTGCTATGTTCTTTAGCGCTTTGTGTTTACCTTTCCAACGCTATTAACTTGCCTCTTCTCACCCTCCTGCCCAGCCTCGTGTGACCAAGCTCTGTGTGTGTGTGTGTGTGTGTGTGTGTGTGTGTGTGTGTGTGTGTGTGTGTGTGTGTGTGTGTGTGTGTGTGTGTGTGTGTGTGTGTGTGTGTGTGTGTGTGTGTGTGTGTGTGTGTGTGTGTGTGTCCCCGTCCATTCTTGGCGATGTACGAACCGCATGTTTGTACAAGTGCTTGCGAGGGCAAGAGAAGAACCCGCTGTGGGTCACCGCCCCCTCCCCACCAACCCCCAGCCGTAGTGATACAGTAACAAAAGAGTGACCGTCCCCACCCGCCCTATACACCACCATCCACCCACCCTCCCACTGCTTCTTTAGATCCACATCCCTCATCAACAGACCTGGGCCTGTTCTCAGACCTCATTCTTCCACAGAAGCAGCAAGAAGCATACCTTAAAAAATAATAAAAGACATGCAGTACATACACAACTAAATTGAATGTTTCCCCAATTTGAAACAATATTATTTTACTATTTTGGAGATAATATAGCAGAACGCCATATCTATTATATGTGGGTATCTTATAATACAATTTTTTTTTTCCCCTTATTAATGGTGTTATCTAAAACAGAAGAGTTCTCCCCATTGTGAAATATGTTAGTCCAATATTCCTACCATTGAAGTTTGACTTTGAAATGGTTTGCTGACCCTGTTATCAAGCCTATAAATGTTGTGCGGTTTGTCTCGCCATAAAAATTCCTGTTGCTGCACCGGAGCTATTTCTAATAATCTTTGGCCCCCACAGTAATTCGGCTGGATAGGATTCTGGTTCTGCAGTCAGACGTTATCTAGCACAGTCCGAGGTTTAATGACAGGGAACAGCACACTGGCACTGGGTTCACTCCACAGCCCTCGCCTCCCAGCCAGAATGGACAGATGTGGTGTGTGTGTGTGTGTGTGTGTGTGTGTGTGTGTGTGTGTGTGTGTGTGTGTGTGTGTGTGTGTGTGTGTGTGTGTGTGTGTGTGTGTGTGTGTGCTCCTGTGCATGCATGAGTGTCTCAATGTCAAAGTCACCACTCACGTTCAGGGTGGTAAAGGGAGTGTGTGTGTTCTGTCGACGGAGAGACGGTACCTGGAATGTCAGCTGGGTCACAGTGGCTGGTGTTGCCGAGGCTCTCGCTGTTTGCTCTATAGGGTGGCGCGGTGCGCTCCACTGAAGGACTACACACACACACGCACACAATAAACAAGCAAACCCCCGCAGACAGACACCCAAACCCACAGTGCCGGAAACGAGGCCGACCCCTTGTCCCACCAACATACACATGTGTTCATGTTATTAGCCAAACACACACACACACACACAAGCACGAAGAAGTGGGTAGAGGAGGGATGAGGGAGTTGGTGGTTGATCGGTGGTGTGTAACCATGGTAACCGGGATGACAAGACGCACCGTTGGCTGATTGAGGAGTCCACGTATATTTTATGGAGCTTTAATTCAAATCTGCCCCAGCTCGCATACTGGTGTGTTGGTGAAATAAGGAAAAGAACTAGCTTTCATAACATGTTCGGAGTTTATTGATTTAAAGCAGCTTCTGCATTGCAGTTCACAACCCCACGGAGCATCTCACCCCAGGTTCATGGTTGGTTGCAGTTTCAACACCCTTTATGTTACACTTTTGGTTTGTAACAGCCGTTGGGTTTGCCGCTGCATTGTAGCAAAGTGTGTGTGTCTGTGTGTCTGTGTGTCTGTGTGTCTGTGTGTCTGTGTGTGTTTATACAATTAAAGCATATCACTGTGTTGACATTGTGGAGATATTATCTGGCTGAAGTGTGTGTGTGTGTGTGTTTTCCAGTGTGGTGAAGGTTCTTTTGGAAGCTGGAGCGGACCCCAATGCAGGCGACCACTTCAACAATGTTTACGACACGTCACGGGAGAAAGGCATCCACTCTCTGGAAGGTAACCTGTGTGTGTGTGTGTGTGTGTGTGTGTGTGTGTGTGTGTGTGTGTGTGTGTGTGTGTGTGTGTGTGTGTGTGTGTGTGTGTGTGTGTGTGTGTGTGTGTGTGTGTGTGTGTGTGTGTGTGTGTGTGTGTGTGTGTGTGTGTGCGCCACAAGCTTGCGTGTGTGTGTGAGTGGTGGGGGGGGTTTTGTCAGGGCTTTAGTGCCCACAATTCCTCTGCTGCAATATTAGGAATATGAATCCTAGCTTTGGAAGCAGACGTTATGAGGCATTATGATTTGCATACACATTAGCATATATGTACATGTTTCATTTCTTCTGTATTTTCTTTATTTTCTGATGCATGGTGTATGTTTTATTTTATTTTTTTTGTTTTTTTTCTTAGCCAAGCTGTACACATATGGTCGACACATAAGTGCACACAAACACACACAGTATACACACACTATTTAACCCCCCCCAGCCTGCATTGTGTTTCTGCAGACATATTTATATGGGTTATGTATATTGCAGACATTTATATGGCTGTCAGGTTTGGGTCCGCATGGGGCTGGCGCAGCGTGGGGAAGCGTTTCCCAGACGCACGCTGATGGATGGGCTAGGGGGGCCTGTGCGACGCTTTATTGGGTTAGCTATGATTATCCCGCCCAGACAGCCCAGCAACACACACACACACACACACACACACACACACACACACACACACACACACACAATGCAGAGAAGAACTGTCAGGGAAAGAGAGGGGGGAGGATGGATAGAGGGAAAGAAAGACTGATGAAGGAAGGCAGAGGAAGAAGTGAGGAAAAGTGAGTAGCTGAGACGGGGAGGAGAAGCAAGGGATGGACAGTGGACAAAGCAACGGAGCAGGGTGGAGGTTAGGTGGAGGGGGAGAGGGCCGAGGGAGGGGGAGAGGATCGAGAGATGGAGAAATGGATGGGACGATGTTATGAGAAGAAGAGGGGTGGGAGGCTGCGGGTGAGGAAAGCAGACGCTTCTGACAAAAGCATCTGCTAAATGATGATGTAAAGGAAAGAGGGTTAAAAAAAACAACCGTCAAATGTGTGGGCACAGCACAAATACGAAGGCGCTCCTGGCCGAGAGGGAGGTGGAAAGAGAAGGATGAAGTGGCTGTGAAGTTCCAGGTGTGTGAGAACAAACGACTCTCAGAGCCTCAGATGGAGAGAGCTCATTTCTTATTCCTTTGTGGTTGCTCATCGCACACGGTCAATAGAGGCGACCAGTTGCTGATCATTCCAGTGCATCTTCTTAAGACAAATATACAATTGACCAGACTCCTAATTCATCAGCTTGGGTCGAAGTTTTTGAAGAAATCAACGCCTGCGTTTTTAATGCTAAACACCTTCTTTGTGTTTTCAGGCAGTTTGTACTTAATAAGGTATATATGGCCCCTTTTCCACCATGGCATTTTATGTTTCGACAGCAAAAGAACCGGCTCTGGAACCGGAAAACTGGTTCCAGAGCAGCACCGCTTGGAAGCTGGATTAGAACCAACAACCACTTACATCAGGGGCTGGGGGCGGGGACAGGCAAGCGGCAGGGACAGGCAAGCGCCGAGCAAAACATTGTGACCGCCTTTTTTTTTTTTTTTTTTTTTTTTTTTTTTTTACCGCTTCAGCAGTACGGAATTCATGGATGTAAAATCTGGTCCGTGGAGCTCTCAAGTGGACATATTGTAAAATATATCATATTTTATTGAGTCGGAGCACACTTTTTCTTTGAATTATTAGAACGCACAAGCCGCGCTGCCTGAGCTCCGGGCGCCCGACTGCCCAAATTTGAGTCGCTATAGCTGCAGTCAGCAATACACAGGGTCCAGTTTAGTCATGTTGAGTACATGTTACAGGTTCCGAGGTTCCCGAATATGCGCTCTGTTATTATATGTGGGGACGTTTTGAGCGGATCGAGGGACTCTATCCTACCGCGGATTCTTTCTTTAAACACTCTCCTTTTGCGGGGATGGGGGCCATGCCGGGCTCAAGTCGGGAGGAGTGCGAGTTCCAGTTCAAATTGCCGTTTGAGGAAGCCCCGCCACGTCAGGGGGGCCTCATCCCTGCTGCGTGCTGCCGAGCGGAGGAAGCGCCAGCGCTCCTGCTGTACGATTGGCTGTTTGTGTCACATGGTTGTTTCTCTGCTCTGTACGATTGGCTGTTCATGTCACATGTTTGAAGTGACGTATTTACGGAGGTTTACGAAGGTAGTTGAACTTACGTAGTTTTAGTGGTGACCTTTTTCCTTGGATTACATTTTCAATAGGTTACCTTTCCATGAAATAAGAAAAATGTTATGGTATTTCCGGGAGTAATTACCATATCACGGCTTCTATTCACTGTTTGCTCTTTGCTCTATCTTGAACGCCTCAGTTGTACAATTGAGTAGATCCGACTCGACATGGTCACAAGTTTTTGTGCACTACTTTTTTTTTCGTATTTTTTATGAATCTGGCAAAGTAATGGGGACGACGGAGGTAAAATATAAATCAAACAGATCTAGAGATATATACCAGGTAACAAGGCACATAAATATATACGTAAACGCATAGTTTATAATGTCGAACCACTACAGAGTGACAGTCTACACCTGTACACCACATTCTGGACATTTATAGTAAATAGTATGATGATGTCATAAAGCGTCTTACTGTCAATCTCAGCTTGTTCATTTTCTTTACAAATAGTGGCGTGTCAGTCAATCACAAACAGCTGAATACTTGGGGTAAAATTTGATCAGTTTCTCACGAATTTCTGCTCCATATGAAGATTAATGAAACTTAAACCACGAGATGCTTGTGACATACCGGTTTAAACGGCACCTCAACCGTGTTCATAGCTTATGTCATTATTGTGTTCCAGATACTTTTAGCCGGGTTGGACATATTTTTTGGTGATAAATGCATCGGATCGTATCTGTGATATCGGTCAAATTTGGTCGATTTGGATGAAACTTAAATCACCAGATGTTTACCGGTTTAAACAGGACGTCAACCCTGCTCGTAGCTTCTGCCTTTCTTCTGTTTTAAATAGTTTTCAATTATTTATATATATATATCTCTACGACCTCCATACGTCTCCTGATGAAAAGGTGGAGACGTATGCCGACGTCTACAGTGACGTAATGATGTGGTTCTGGAACCCGTTTTTCCCGTGGAAAAGCAACCAGTTCTTAGAAGGTTCACAAGTTGAACCAACTGCAGAAATAGTGCAGTGAGGTTTTTTTTAAGGATGCGTGCTTAACCTACATCTATGTTTGTGTCTTCAATTGCTTTGTTTTTCCTGACCTCATATTACTTGAATAGGAATAAAACACAAAAATATATATATATTTTTTTAATTAAATTTTTATATTCTACCCCTTGACTTTGGCCTTGCTTCTTTCTTTATGCTTTTCTTCCCGTATCTGTCTCCCTTTCGCCCTCTCTCCACTGTCTCAGTTTTATATTGTCTGTCCTCTTTCTCTTCTCCTTCTTTCCCTTTTCCCTAAATCTCCCGTCTTCTCGCCCTCTCTTTTAGTCCTAGTGTCCAGAGAGGATGAGTTCAGCAGCCGCCTCAGCAGCAGGGCTGGTTTCCGTGGTTGCACAGCGCTCCACTACGCCACCCTTGCCGATGACCCCCACACCGTCCACATGCTGCTGGAGGCCGGTAAGATTAAATCAAAGTATATTTCAATCTAAATACTCTGCTTTTCTACTTATTACTGACGATAAGGCCCTGAAACTATATTTTGATTTTAATTCATATTTTCCCTTTTTGTCTAGTATGTCAATTTATCTTTTTTAATTAGCTTTTTAGATCATTAGTAAAACCCTTAATTCATCAAGGCAAATATGAATTGTGGCCACGGGAAACATTGATGTCTGTCGCATGCTGTTAAAATCAATATAATCATACAGTACATCCATCCAAGCATTAATATCTACCTATAAGCAGAGTCCAGTTTCAGTAATAAAGTGCAGCAATAATTATTTGATGATGCGTCACCTTAAAAAGCCCCTTTACTTTAATTCCTCGACCCCCTCATAATCTACCCATCTCATCTGAAATTGATCACTTGTTCAGCCCCCGTCTCCGTATGCCCCCACTACACTCGCACCTGTCGTTGACTCAGCGTCATCATTACACACAGACACACACACTCAGGCCCTGGAGGCGTGATCTCCCCCTTCTGTTTCTGAGCGAGGGGCTCTTAAACAAGCCATCCTCGTTGAACTGTGACCACTGCACAAAACACGCCCTTGGGGTAAAATCCCAGGGTGTGTGTGCGTGCGTGTGCGTGTGTGTGTGTTTTTAATAGCTTTTAATATTAAAGAACACTTTGTCATTAGAAAGCTTTTCCATTCCATGGGTACTCCATGTCAATGTATCCACCTCCTTTTAGTTTACATAATCCCGATATGAATTTAAATGTTATGAGTGTGGATGCAGGACTACCCACAGTGGAGAAGAAATAATCCACTCTAGCGTCGTCTCCCTTCTGAGTGTTTCTTAGATCATCTCACGCACATTAAATAACCCCGGTTGTAATGCCTTGTTGTAGGTTATGATGGATGGCACACCTACCTTTCTGTCCGCCTGTCCCATCTCCCCTCCCTCCGTCTCCCCTGGTGCTTTGCATACCTAAACAAATCTCCCTCGGCTAACCCAATCAAATGTCCCGCAGACGCATTTTTGAATTAAAATGGTAAGGAATTTCGCAAAGGGAGAGACATTTGTTTTAGGCCGATTATATTAAAGATGTGACTTTCTGCCTCTCCGGATGCCAGACCGTCCCTGTGCAGGCGCCAGCATCAGGGCCAATAACAACACAACTGTCACATCATGCACTCTCACACACAAACACACACGCACCAACAGAAACCCTTGTGTTTGCTATGTTTGTGACTAAGGGGTGGTGGGGCGGCTTAGTTCCTTATTTCAGACATAACTGACTGAAGGCAAAGAATAGTTTGTGTTTCCTCATGTCTTGCATCATTTCTCTCCCTCCTCTGCGATTCCTATCCATCGCTCCTTCCACTCTGTCCTACTATCTCAGACATAATAAGTGTGTGTGTGTGTGTGTGTGTGTGTGTGTGTGTGTGTGTGTGTGTGTGTGTGTGCGCATAGTAGTTGTATAGGTGTGTGTGTGCGCATAGTAGTTGTATAGGTGTGCGTCTACTTTGGTCTGCACTCCTCCTTGTGAACCAGCACATTGTCACCTAGAAGTGTGTGTGTGTGTGTGTGCGCATCCTACACCTGGTTATTTCCCCTGTGTGGGTATGTGTGTGTGTCACAGGGGCGGCTGTGGGTTTGCTCTTTTGGCCTCGGCTTGCCCTGGGCTCGGACTCTCTATCCATCACGGTGACCAGGTCTAGCCTCAGGCTCCCTCTTGGCCCCAGCGTCTTTCCTCCCCCCCCCCCCCTCCCCGGGCTCCACATTGGGCCGGGCCTACACACACATGTGGGTGGGTGTTAGGAGGCTGGAGGACACACACACATACATACATACACCACAAATACAGGCCCAAACACATGCACACACCCACAGACACAAAGAGCAGCAGGGGCTCTCTCCCACCAGCTGCAGAGAAAGGGAGGAGGAGGAGGAGGAGTCCTCCTAATAGGCATAACTAAAGCACTACTAATGGTGTGTGTGTGTGTGTGTGTGTGTGTGTGTGTGTGTGTGTGTGTGTGTGTGTGTGTGTGTGTGTGTGTGTGTGTGTGTGTGTGTGTGTGTGTGTGTGTGTGACTAGGTGTCGTTAGTGTTGATCCCATTATAAAGTGCTGTGGCCCAGAGGGTTGGCCTGATATTAAAGCCCCAAATGATGCTATTTATTATGTCCACAGTGTGTGTGCATGTGGACGGTGGTTTATTACTTTTTGGCCCTTCATGTTCAGAGGGTATATGTGTGTGTGTGTGTGTGTGTGTGTGTGTGTGTGTGTGTGTGTGTGTGTGTGTGTGTGTGGTTTGGATCAATAACTTTGTGAAAAGCACACAGATGTTTGTGTTATATCAATAATCACCAGAGTGATTATTACTCTCTGTGGTCACCACTCCACCTTTTATTGATTTTCACAAGCAAAACAATGTAGTTCATGCAGAAAAGGTGATCCCTAAACTATCCTAAACCCGAATCTACGGTACCACATAAGTCCAAACAATGTTCTCATGTGCAGCCAAGAGAGTCCAGATATCTGATTTCGATTATAATTTTTTTTTTTCTCAGCAAGAACAGCTGAGAATAACCTAGGTCAGGAGAAACTTCCTCCTGTCTAAATGAATGTTGATATTGTTTAAGGTTTGGCTCATTGTTTAGAACAATTTGTTTTTAATGTTTATATAGTGGATAATACGGTTATGTGATCTCACTCAAACCCCAAATTTTTTAGCCAACAGAGCACAAATATATCCATAAAATATTACCATGCAAAATGATCATTGCTTCATCTCCATGGTGAGGCCATTTCAACAGTTTTGACATAAAAAATGGCTTCATAAAGGCAAGGCAGTCATATACTGTACTATACTTTAAACAGACATTGAGAAAAAGATCTTGGCAAAACAACACTTATCTACGAAATATTCAACAGATTTGTTCATATTTTAAGTTTACACTTACATATGGACATATTAACACTCATGTATATCTCTTTTCTGCAAACATAAGTATGTTTTTATGTTAAACACTCAAACTACTTATATTTAAAATTTGACTCGTGCTTTACTCTTTTACTATGAATGTGTGTGTGTGTGTGTGTGTGTGTGTGTGTGTGTGTGTGTGTGTGTGTGTGTGTGTGTGTGTGTGTGTGTGTGTGTTGTGTTTGGAGGAACGTCTGAGTTCAGAGTCCTTGCTCGGGTCAGGGCAGAAGGCATCGCTAAGCACCACGGCTGACAACCGTACATGCTTCCTGTCCTGCAATTGCCCGCTATGCGCCCTGCCATTTGGGCTTCCTTTATGATCGGAAGCCTCTCAAAGAGGGTCAAATATACCAAACGTCTTGAGAAGTCACTGCTTTGACGCTCTCCCATCGACGTTTTTGACCCCCTCCCACCAAGTGGAAGTGTGTGTGTGCTTGTGTGTTAATGTGCCCCCCACCCAGAGGTGTGTATAGAAGGTCGAGAAGTAATATGTGTGCATGCGGATGTGGGGGTCAATGGGTGTATTATTGGCACGCGTTGCAGATATGAGGACCCCTACAGGGTCATTCTGTAGCCCCCCTGTATGCCTGCAGTTAGCCTGGTGACCCCTGAACTGTGATCTCCCACCCCTCACATGACTTCTTCCATCAATTTTGTGACCCCTCCCGCTGGGGTTCCATGGGTGTATTCTAACACCCATCGCATGGATGGGAAGATGGCGAACCCTCGAAAAAACAATGGCCAATTTTGGTATTCTGTAAATTTTTTCCCCACTTTTCAGGTGATTGTAAATAAATGTTGAATGTGTGTGTTGATCTATGCAGGTGCTAGCCCCCTGCAGACCAATGGTTTGGGACACACTGCACGGTCCTATGCCAAGGAGGGAGAGCTTAACACAATACTGCAGCAGTGGGAGGACAAGGTATGATACCAACAGAGATTGCCTCGATTCCAGATA
The DNA here is from genome assembly GCF_960531495.2 of Zeus faber. Classification (NCBI taxonomy): domain Eukaryota; kingdom Metazoa; phylum Chordata; class Actinopteri; order Zeiformes; family Zeidae; genus Zeus; species Zeus faber. The sequence goes on from NC_137197.1 coordinate 12,500,684, forward strand.
AATTAAATGAAATTCACCAACAAAACTACAAGTTACTGAGTTGTAAACATGAAAGGTCTTTGCTACGGATTGTAAACCATTGTGGGTGTTTAGTGTCATTTTGTAAATCTTTATGACACAGCAAATTCATCATCAAACAGCCCACATCTGTATGCTGATCCGATTTACTCACTCTCTCATGCATGCGTGCGCACACACATACACACACACACGCACACACACAAACACACACACACACACGGAGTGTGACAGCCCTCAGGGGGTCTGTGTTAGCTGGGGGTCTGTGTTAGCTGGGGGTCTGTGTTAGCTGGTGCTCTGAGTGACAGGTGCTATTGAGTCCCGTGGATGTGCGAGCTGGAGCAGGCTGCCAGGGGTTAACTGGGGTTAAAACAAGTGCTCATCTCGGGATGTCTCAGCTCATGTAAAGCTCCACTATAACATCAACAAAGTTGAATGTGAAAGCAGTTAATGGTCAATGATATGGTCCTGTGGTGCGTTTGCCTTGTCTTAAATGCTCGGCACACCAAGTAACGACAGAAAATTGCAAATAATTCAGAGGCATATTTTACGCGACCACAGACCTGCCAACCTGCACGCATTCTGTGCACCGAGCACGCAATTCTTGGTCAAAATGCGCAGGTACAAAATGCCAGCTGAAACTACGCACATATATAACGTAATGTTGCGTAGTTGATGCTCAAAAAAGAGAGCGAAAGAAAGAAAATGTCGGCTGTTTGTAAGTACTTCAAGGTAAATGAACATCGGATAAATATTTTATCACCTGACAATATTCTAAATTGTGCAGACTGCGTTTCTATCTCTGTCGCAGCAGCAGAGCGTCTGCTCCGGTTGTTCCTTGAACAGAAGCTCCGATCGTGATGTAAAGTTTTGACTTTTTTGAGACTCCGTTCTGGACGAGGCACTCATCAAAACAAGTCGTTCCATTTGATTCAGTTGGTTGGTGAGAAGAGTCATTTATTATTATTACTTTTTCTTTTGCAATGACTGCAATTTATTTTGGAATGCAAGTACCCAATAAATAAAATTTAAAGGTATATTTGCACTTAAAAGTGAAAGAGACTTTAATTTGAAGCTTGAAATTGACATTTCCATGTTAGGTATACAGTATGTTGTGTCCAGTTTCAGGTTGCATTATCGTAAAACTTGGTGACAGCCCCATTTTATTGGAACTCAACGACTGTTCCGTGTTGTAATTTATTTTATTGAAACCTCGGTGACAGTTTTATGTTGTATTAATGTTCCATAGTAAAAAAATCACAATAATGAACACACATTGTCCAAATCAGCAATCTCACTATTGTTGTAACTGAAAATTGCAGCAGTAGTCCCTATGTGCAGCTGTCCCATCACGTGAGCGTGATCAGATCACATGATGTATTTGTCATTGACGTGCAGCAGATATACCCAATGAGACCAAATTATAAGAATATTAGATTTCTCTGATGACGGATATAAGCTCAAAATGATCGGATGACGATGTGAAAGTTATTAAATAGTCAATGTTTTATTATGAACATACGATTGAATGAAAATCTGTATCGGACAGAATCAGCCGGTCTGAGCCACGGAGACTCCCTGTTACACTATTGTGGCACTCAAAATATTTGCCCGAGGTTGGCAGCTCTGCAACCACTAGATTCACACCGACTGGGACACAATTTTGAGAATAAATAAAATAGGTTCCAAAAAAGAAAATTGCTTGCCTGCTTTTGTGCAATAATAACAATAGAAAATTTGAGTCCATCCAGTTCTGGGAAGCAGGAGAGAACATGGAGGGTTCCACTGTTGGCTACAACAGCTGAAACTCCGCAGCCACTTTTGGACGTACTTGAGGATCTGCTGTCCCTCCGCACTCTTTGTCTTTAAATTCATTATCTTTATAGTTTTTAATCTTTTTGTCATAAAGGACAGTGTTGTGAGGCAGGAAAATGATGGCGGGGAACTCATTCTCGATTGGTCACACATGTACGTATCGGAGGAGCATCTTAAAAAAAACAAATGGTGGAATTTCATATGCAAGGCTGCAATAACTGCCTAATAAGTTGGAGAACTTTTATTGATGTACGAATAAGTCGCACCCGATGTGTAATGGCCTTATTCCTCAAAAGAACACACTAAATATCTGCAATGCCAAAATATTCAAAGCTAATATAGCTTTAAAATCGTGTTCCCCTCCATCTCTCGACCAAACTCCTGTGTGCCCTTCGCTCTGCCTGCTTGACAACAGACCAAAACAAAGCAAGATGGAGAGAGGGAATAAACAACCTGAGAGAGAGAGAGAGAGAGAGAGAGAGAGCCCTGGAGGAAGGAGGGAGAGCTTGAAACTGTAAGGAAAGGAATGGATGAGTAGCGGGATATAAAGAGAGACAAAGAGATTGATGGACAGGAAGGGTAGAGTCAGAGGGGGAAGACAGAGAGCAGATGGCTGCTGGGAGGAGGAGGAAGATGGAGGTTAGGAGAGAGTGAGTCACGAACGGACGTCAAACAGATTTTCCAAAGATTTGCTGGCGGCAGCGAGCGGCTTTATAAAATATAGATGTGGTTGATGAAGCAGCGTCCAGTGTTTCACTAATTAAATGCTGGAAGATATTTTAAAAAATACATTACGATAAACTACAGATTTTTTTTCGGTGGCTAGGACTATTCAACATATGTTATTTTTTTATAAAAAAAAATTTATATCAGTTGAACAAATAATCTCACATTTAATCACATTTAAAAATTTCACATTTCTAGTCCTTGCAGTCGACCAGCACGGTTTGAACCTGAAAGGAGACCCATGTTACGTGTTGAAATTGAGCGACTCGGTTGGCACGTACGTAACCCACAAACTTCATAACCGCTAAGTTCAGATTTTAGATTTAGATATTTGGGGATGACAGCAGTCAAGTTGGGGTAAGGAGTGAGAGGGATTGGCGACGAGGCGCAGCGTCTCGGTGGTGAGGCATAAAACAGAAGGTGATGAAAAAGAGATGGATGGATGTTAGGGATAAAGGAGTGAGGAGCCGAGCCCCGGAGACTCCCTCGCTCGCTCACTTTCGCTCGCTCTCTGAGACGCGGCGTCGTTTCTGTCGTCTTTGTCGAGCGCCCCCCCCCCCAGCTGTTTTTTGTTGTGTTTACGTGGTTCTCGCGTTGCCTCTTTGCTTTTTCGCCAACCCCTTTCTCTTCACCTGTCTCGCTCTCCCGCTTCCTCCAGTTCCAGGAGGCTCAGGCTCGGCGGGAGGCAGAGCAGAGGAGGAGGTTCCCTCTGGAGAGGAGGCTGAAGGAGCATATCATTGGACAGGAAGGTGCCATCGACACCGTGGCCTCAGGTATACAGGCGCGCGCACACACACACACACACGCACACACACAGGCTAGGCTCAGAGACTAACCAGACATATTCTTAATGTGTGTGCGAACATACACACACACACACACACACACACTACCCACAAATGAACACGAAAAGTACAGAATATTCAACTCTTTGCACTAAATATGAACGTGAGACGTGCGCAGAGCAGTCCTTCCCCTTTGTACCTGCTACCCTTGATGCTAAAATGGTGAGAAGGACACACCTGAGCGGAGTGGCAGGATGTAGAGGGGGCCGTCCGGTGACGCCGGAAGCGCCGCAAGATCCCCGCTCCTCCTCGTTCCGCGTCGAAGTGAGGTCAAAAGTGTCCTTGAGCAAGGCACCACTGCCCTGACTGCTCCCCATGGTTAACCTGGTGCTGTGCCTAAGCTACTCGGCAGCCTCCGCCATGTGGTTTTGTGATTCAGATTCAGATTCAAATAGCAGCCACCAAAGGAAGCCATGGAAATGCCAACCAACAAACTAAAAAGCAGTTTGGGGATATAAGAGATTGAGGTCTTGGAGTGAGGAGCAGGAGCGGAGTGCCTACCGGTCTTGAGAGCTTGAAATGTCATCTCATTGTACCTTTAATGATGGAGCAATGAAGACTTTTAGAACAGGTCTTAATTAAGACGTGGCATGGTATGACAATTATTCTTACGAATTCTGTGTGTATCCCAGGGTATTTGTCACTACTAAAACCTTTTGTTGGAAATCACAACAACCCTTTATTTCACAACTGCTTTGTGGAAGGCATCTTCCTGGGGAGGTCCAGGCGGTCTGTCCTCCATGATGGTTTTGGCAACCTTTTCCCACCGTAATAAGAAAAATACGCATGCAAACGCCCGCCCTTCTTCTTCTTCTGTTTCGATACTGTTTACCCCACTCTCTCCTTCCATCGTCCCTTTCTTCCCCGGTCCTCCCTTTCTTCTGCTCTACCCTTTCTCTCACCCCCCCCATGACTCTCTCCCTCCTTCCCTAAAGTAGTAGGTGGGTTCAAGCCGGCTGGTGGAGGCTGTAATTGGTTAATTGTGATGAATGAGCCGTCCATCAGGGCATACACAGGTGGTGTGTGTGTGTGTGTGTGTGTGTGTGTGTGTGTGTGTGTGTGTGTGTGTGTGTGTGTGTGTGTGTGTGTGTGTGTGTGTGTGTGTGTGTGTGTGTTGTGTGTGTGTGTGTGTGTGTGTGTGTGTGTGTGTGTGTGTGTGTGTGCACATGTGTGTAACAGCTGAAGAGGCCAGGCTTTGAGCCGCCAGTTAACATGATTACAGAGAGAAGAGACATACGCCAGACCCCCCCCCCCCCACACACACACACTACCACTCTGTCTCTCTTTCTCTCCATCTCTGTCTGTCTCTTCTCCCCTCTCTTCTCGTATCGCTCCTGTTATTTCTTTTTCCTCCCCAGGTCTGCCCCTCGATCTTTTTTCCCTACTAATCACTCTTTCCCTGCTCGATATCCCCCCTCCCTCTCTATCGCTCTCTCTTTTTTTTTCTTTCCCTTCATGCTTTTTCCTTTCCCTTCCTCATCCCTCTCCATCACACACACTCGTTCTCTTTTCTTTCCCTTTCTATCCTCCCGTGGCTCCCTGCACATCTTTACCAACCTTTCCTCCCTCTTTCTCATTCTTTCTATCTCTCTCTTTGTCTCTCTGTCCGTTGCTTATCCTTCCGTCAGCTCTTGAAATAAAGATAAAGAGAGCTAAAAGGAAGAGCGTCGGGAGTGAGCAGAGAGCTGGAAACCATTAGACGGAAGGTGGAATGAGTCAGAATGGGCTGGGGGGGGGGGATTCAGGTAATGATAGAGAGAGCAAGAGAGAGAGAGAGAGAGAGCGATGGAGCCAGCATGAGAAGTAAAGTGGAAGAAGGCTGTGGAAGAATGATTTAAAAAAAAAAAAAAAACATGTGTAGTGAAGAGAGATTGGGGGGGGGAAAAGTAGAGGAGGACAGCATGAGTTAGAGCACAATTCCAGCAGGCCGTAAAGTGCTGATATTGCCCCGGCGATCGATCCGTGTTCCAGAGGAAGAGATGGAACGGAGTCGGTGTATGTTGTGTAGGGTCTCCCGTACCCACCGGCCCGAGACCGGAGAGGAAAAAGGGGGATCTGTGTATTCTGGGTAGAAAGTAGTCCGTTGTGTGAAAAATACATTTACAAAATGTAAATGTGTACGACACCCTTCACGTGATGAAGGGGAAAAGCGCTCCTAATTCCTAGCGGCGATCTGATGTCAAAGGGTCCCGGGACCCCTCGTCCAGCACGGGAACCAATGGACACCGGCGCTGGTAGGTTGTGGCCGGGGAAAAAAAAGGTGATGAATGGTTATTGTCGTCATGGCAAATTGTCCTGAAAGCCATCGAAGGCATCGCCGGGGCAATAAAGCAGCATCTTATTGATCCCCCAGAAATAATACGTTAAATTTATCAGACTCACTCACACTGACACGGGATACGGGGCGAGGGGACCGGGAGAAGCGAAGAGCGTAAACGAGAGGGATGCTCGGCCATGCGCTCGTCTTTACAATGACACTCATCATCCAATTATGATAACACATTGACGAGTGCCCGTCCATGCTTATGTCCCATGATCGATACCTCCACCCAAAGCACTTTACTGTCCCATGAGAAAATGTCTTTTTTTTTTTTTTTTTTTTTTTTTTTTTTTTTTTAACCATTGCAAATGTGATTTGAGCCACAAGGCCGGTAGTGACGATGCCGTGAAGCTTTAAGCTCCACACGACTGTGTCGGAGTGTCGGAGGATGTTTAATTACACGTGTCATTAAATCCAAGTTGTTTTTATCTGAAAATCCTAGCAGTCTCTACCCGTGTCCCTTGTTCTAACTTACTGTGTTCAAGTTGTCACGGCGGAATGACGACTCGTGTTCTGAGCTTTCATTTGAATTGACAAACAAAATAAACGTAAAGAGGCAGTTCAGTCAATAAATCGTAAGTAAATAAAGGCTGAAATTACAGATGAGTTGTAGATGTGAGTAGAGGAATTAAGCCTTAAAGACAACAGTCTGTACATTTTTTTTGTGTGTGTGTTTTGTTTCTGGATACGCCATGTCGCCATCCCATCTCCCAGAGGACAGCTTCCGCCCAGTTCCTCCTGATAAACTACTGGCCTGCAGCAAGACACACACACACACACACACACACCACTAGAAATAAATACATATAGTGCTACACACAGCAGCTACACACAGGAAAGAGGCTAGATTGATCCAGGTTTAGCTCTCAGGGCTAAGAGATATTGAGGAGAATGATTCCTTGGTAATCGTGTTAGAGCCAACCAGACCTGCCCAATACACACTGGTGTGTGTGTGTGTGTGTGTGTGTGTGTGTGTGTGTGTGTGTGTGTGTGTGTGTGTGTGTGTGTGTGTGTGTGTGTGTGTGTGTGTGTGTGTGTGTGTGTGTGTGTGTGTGTGTGTGTGTGTGTGTGAAAGACACCTTTCATTTGTGTCTCCTTCCTTTCGATGTTGTTGGGGTCCTTTGAGAAATGTCAATGCGCCCTTCTGTCAAAGTCAGTTTCAGTCAACCAAAACGCAGGGACCCACACACTCTCCCTCTCTCTCTCTCTCTGTCACACACACACACACACACGCAGAAGGTTAGACTGTCATTCACACAGGCATTGATAAGGCAGTCCGAGCTTGGGAGCCCCTCTTGTCACTCTCCATCTTAATGGCCATCTCTGACACACTCATTGTCTCCCTCTCTCCCGACCTTATTCCCCCTCTTCCTGATATCTGTTCCTCTTCCCATCCCACCATCTCTGTATCTTGTCATCTTGTTCTCTCCATCCCGCACTCATTCTCTCCTTATCTCTGCCCCCACCCCCCCCTCCCCCTCTCCCTTCCTCTGCTGTCATTATCTCATTCCACATCCCCCTGCGTGTTCTTCCCCTCTAGTCTCCGTTCTCCTCTCTTTCCAGGTCGTGCCCGGCCCCCCCCCCCCCCCCCCCCCCAATCTCATCTCTGCATCCTGCCCTCTTCCACCAAAACTAGCCTGACGTTCCCCTGCTCATTCACGTCCATCGGTTGTTAGCGGGTCGTTTACTGCTCGCATTTTGCGGCCGCCGTGTGCCGCTCTTTGTTCGGTGCCACATGCAAAGACCTTCAGCTGGTGACACGTTTGTCTTTTGTGTTTGCGCTGAGCTGCTGCTGTCATCTGTAGCAGGCGTGGACCAACCTTTTCCCCTGGTGGGCGAAACTGAAACTTAGTAGTGGGTCAATTCCTTGTGAGCAGGATACAAAATAGTAAGAGTCTTCTACTTCGAGTGTATGTTTTAACCATGTTTTTGTTTTCTTCATAAGGCGCTTGCATCACGTATTATAATATCCAACTTTGAATTAGGAGCCGCAAATAGTAAATGTCCAAATGCACGAAGGGCAATTGTGCCCTTAAATAACAAGCACAGACAAACGTTGCCCAATGCCCATCACTAGCAATATAACTCTATGGATTCTCCTCTCTGTTAAACATCTTTTGATTTTCTGAGCTTTGAAAGAGCAGTTTCTGCACATCAACAAAAACATCAGATATTGACTTTTCCTTCCCTAAAAATCCCACCAGGCCAAATGAGAGCTTCTGGTGGGCCAAATCTTGCCTGTCGCGGGCAGAACATTAAGCATCTCTGAAAGGATGAACAACCTCAGAGCTGCTCTACGCGCCGCGCTGTTGACAGCGACAAAGTTCTGATTTTTATTTCTGTGACATAATTGTCAAGTATGGATAGGACTAGACGAGGTAACCCCTCATGTTGACGATCACAACAATATTTAGCTGCTTCTTTCGCATTTTGTCTCTGCGGGCCAAACTATTCATCTCTGGTTCTGGACCACTTGGGTCTCAACAGGTTCAGGTATGAATGGGCGTTTACTTCTCTGTCTAGCAGCTGAAACCACAGCAAACTGCTGTGTGTGTGTGTGTGTGTGTGTGTGTGTGTGTGTGTGTGTGTGTGTGTGTGTGTGTGTGTGTGTGTGTGTGTGTGTGTGTGTGTGTGTGTGTGTGTGTGTGTGTGTGTGTGTGTGTGTGTGTGTGGTTGCTGGGGTGATGGCAGGGTTGGGTAGGCACTCTTTAAGCAGGCGTGTGTGCATGAGGCTGGGATCCATGCTAAACTGATTTAGCCATGGCCGCGCCAGGGAGGCTAACACAATTACCACCGGCTAATGGCCCCACAGACTGAGGGGGAGGAGGGGGGAGGTGGAGGAGGGGGGTGGGGCATGGGTGGATAGCAACCTCGAGGTCTCATCCCTCTTTCTAATTCTTTCTTTCTCTTTTCTGCCTTTTCAACCAAATGTCTCTGACCCTCTCCTCATCCGTACTCTACCTCTTTTATCATCGTTTCTAGGATACCACCACCCCCTCACCCCCCCACCACCCCAGGTCAAGTTAGTTTAGGTGGGCGTCGCCACTGGGGGTGTATTTAAAATACTTAAAATTGGCAAAAACAAAAAGAAACAAACAGAAACGATCAATCACAAGTCGTTACAGCTTTTTAATCTTTCTTTTCTCTCCAGCCATTCGGAGGAAGGAGAACGGCTGGTACGACGAAGAGCATCCTCTCGTCTTCCTCTTCCTCGGCTCCTCTGGAATCGGTACACCTCTCTCTCTCTCTCTCTCTCTCTCTCTCTCTCTCCCCCCCTCCCTCTCCCTCTCTCTCCCCCCCTGTCACCTCTTCTTCCGCCGCAGTCTCCCGTCTCTACTGTGACAGCGTCGAGCGGTCTCGCGAGGAGCCGCCAAAACAAACAGGACACTTGAGCGAAATGAGAACTGTTAGCATTTCCTGAGGCGCGTGGAAGTTCATTATCCTCGAGGAAAAAACGTTTGTTAAAATGTCCCAGAACCAAAGCGTGAAACAGGAAAGTTCATCAAAGCCGAGTCGCCAACCCAGAATTAGGGCTGAGCGACACATTGATATAATATCGATTTTGTGATATGAGACAAGGCATCGTCTGGGATTTTGGTTATTGGGACATACAGCAGTTAAATTCTGTCTTTAAGGCTGCATTACAGTAAAGTAAGGCAATTTGAATCAGTGCCTCCACCATTGATATCCACATAGTTGCATCAAATGTGGGAATGACACTATAACGATGCAGCACCACCCAATCAAATACTTTCTTAAGCGGGTGAGTCTTATTCAAAGAGGCTGCAATAAAGGCTAAAACTCAGGAAAGTGACGGACGATTGAGATAGTGAATGACAGATGGATGAAAAGAGAGAGAGAGAGAGAGCGAGAGAGATAGAGAGCGAGTAAGAGAGAGATGTGGTTGCCCAGTGAGAGGAAGAGGAGCACGAGAGAGAGAGACAGGGAGAGAAATGACAGGCCGGAGAGATGGATGAAGGAAAGACAGTGTTCATATTCTCTGTTGCCTTCAGCGACAGACAGTAGCCAGAAGACATCAATATTAAAGAGAGCAACAAGGCACACACACACACACACATACAAAGACCCACGCCATAACCGTATGCATACCAAACACAAAAAACATCAATATCTTATATGAGCAGAATATTTTACTGACAAACATAATGTGTGTTTCTGGAGAGAGGCACGAGATTAAAAGCTCTGAAGACAGGAAAAAACAAAAAAAAACAAAAGGCAGGATTTAGGCCAGCACAGTCAGAAGAGAGATACCGCATCTCTGTCTGTCTTTTCTGGAAATGAAAGAGAGAATTCCTCTGAAACCGTTCGAATCCCCAAAACTTGGACGGAAGTATTCCATGTACGATCAAACAATTCGATGTTGCTTTTCACATTCTTCTCATTTTCAATCTTCTGCGTCACAGGGAAGACGGAGCTGGCCAAGCAGGTTGCTCGCTATATGCACAAGGACATCAAAAAGGTCTAAAGTCACACACACACACACACACACACACACACACACACACACACACACACACACACACACACATTGGCACCGGTTTCTAACCTGTTGTAGAACAGGTGGGAGAAGCTCTGACAAGCTGCCAAAGAGGCATCCGTTGGCACTTGTCGCCATCAACACTCACAGCGTTGCCTGGATCGTGTTTGAGACGACGCAGATTAAAAACGCAGCCGCTCAGATCTGGACGTATTTGTGAGGTCACAGTGCGGCTTCTTTGATTTTCAGGGTTTCATTCGCATGGACATGTCCGAGTTCCAGGAGAAACACGAGGTGAGCGAACTACGATCATTTCTTTCCGCTTTTCAAGGTGACCATGCCGCAGTTTTGGTTTGGACTCTTTCTTGTGCGTCCCCCACGCGCAGGTGGCGAAGTTCATCGGTTCGCCGCCCGGCTACGTAGGTCACGAGGAGGGGGGTCAGCTGACCAAGCAGCTGAGGGCGTACCCCAACGCCGTGGTGCTGTTTGACGAGGTGGACAAAGCGCATCCCGATGTCCTCACCATCATGCTGCAGCTGTTTGACGAGGTGGGTCCAACCGGAGCTCGGTAAATAAAGTGCAAAAATCCATATCAGGGTAGAAACCCTTCTCCTTGGAAGAAACCGCTTACCCTTTTGTTCCTGCCCGGCAACAACAAAAGAAAAAAAGGTCAGCACACTTGATTTTAGTTTTTTTTTTTTTTTTTTTTGGGGGGAGGTTTTTTTTTTTGTTTTTTTGTTTTTTTTTTCATCGTTTTAATTCAATCCTTTTTCCCCAGACGTCCTCTCCTCTCACTCTCGTACCTCTCTTGCTTTCAGGGTCGTCTGACGGACGGCAAAGGGAAGACCATCGAGTGTAAAGACGCCATCTTCATCATGACCTCCAACGTGGCCAGCGACGACATCGCCCAGCACGCACTGCAGCTCCGGCAGGAAGCCGAGGAGCTGGGCCGCAGGAAGCTGGCGGACAACCTGGGTGAGTGGGAAACGCACTGACACACCTCCAAAATGGATGGCTAACTGAGGCCAACCTGGGAAAATAAACGTGAAATAAAATAGACAATAATAATATCAAATAAAGGCTGATATCCAATGTACAAATCTCTTGGTGCTAGTTAGTTATATTAATAAAGTACATTCCAGGTTCAGTCACATTATAATACTTAATGTAGAATAGTGGATTAGTGGCAATGATTCTATATTTCATTTAATCAGAGTCTGATAGTCCCTCTGAAAATATTGTATAGGAAATATTTTAGGAATGTCAACAGTGGTTTGAAATAGTCACAATGTAAGGGATGCAAAGATATTGCAAATGGTGACCGTATCATGGGAATGACCTGGAATTCCACCTGATCACCTTCGGAACTTTATTGTGTTGTTCGCAGAGGATGTTCAGAAAAGTGACGACGTCAAAATCTCCCGACAGTTTAAGGACTCGGTCATTCGGCCAATCCTGAAGGTAAAAAAAAACAACTAAAAAAACAAACAAAAGGCACACACACGCTCCCAGATATACACACGATTATTTTGGTGGGGTTTTTTGGTTTTGTTTTGAGCTCTTGTTTCATGAAAAGCCTGAGGATTTTTGTTGTTGTCTTCGCGAAGAGGCCCTTAATTGCTGTAATTAATTGTTTTGGTTTCCGTCTAGGCCCATTTCCGAAGGGACGAGTTTCTGGGGCGGATCAATGAGATCGTCTACTTCCTTCCCTTCTGCCACTCGGAGCTGCTGCAGCTGGTCAGCAAGGAGCTCCACTTCTGGGCCAAGAAGGTAAAGACGGTCCGGACGGACGGACGCTGGACATGAGGGTGTGTGTGTGTGGGGGGGGGGGGTTAGGGTTAGGTTTAAAAAAAAAACTCAAGAAATGAACCCCTGGCTGTGCGTCGGGGTGAGGGACGGCGGCTCTGACGTACCTCAGCGCCGAGCTTACGTGCCCGCAGAAAAGGAAAGAGCTGTTGAAGTGTGTGTGTGTGTGTGTGTGTGTGTGTGTGTGTGTGCGTGCGCGTGCGCGTGTGTGTCCGTCCGCGCGCCTTTGTGCGCCACCGTTCATTTTATCGGAAAATCAGCTAAAATTCTGTCGTTTTTTTTGTTTTTCCAATCCCCCTCAACGCGCTTCCCCGGAGCAAGCCCACATTTTTATTTACAAGCTCAGTCCTCGTGGGGATTGAACGCCGAGCCGACATGTGGAAACAGAACCCTGCCCCTCTGCCCCCACCCCCTCCGCAGCCAGATCAATATGACGTGCCGCTGCTCCTCACTATAATGTGATTATTGTGTTTAACATGCGGAGCCTTCATCAATATTTAATTATTAATATTCCGGCTGCTGTTGTGACAGCCCACCCCCCCAAAAAACACACCCCTCCCCCCGCCCCTCCCCAGGCAACAATCAGGGATCCACCTCCTGGATGTGTTCATGTTTAACCGGTGTGTGCGCACGTTTATGTAAATGAGACGGCGCGCTTGCGATTTTCAAACGCCGCGTGCGTGTGTGTTTTTTATGCGTCCGTGAAGGTAGCTGCACCGCTGAGGACCAACCTCGCCGGCAACAAACGGCAGCCGCAGAGTAGATTGAACGACGTTATTCCATTAGAGTTATTCCATTAGTGTGGAAATCTAATACAGCTGTTCATTATCCATTTATGTCTTATATTTTTTTTTTCTCGAATTAAATGAGCGAAACGACAACACCGCTATCGTGCCCCGCTATTTTATAATTGCTAAATTATGAGTGTTTGTGCGTCTCTCGCGTAGGAGCGGGAGGCGTCTTGTTTATCGAATGGGGTGTTAACACCAGCGGCTAAATGAGCTGCTCTGATCACTACTATTGACTGCTGTTTCATTAAAACGCATTAGGCCGCGTTGGTTAGGCGCTGGCACACATGCTGCGTGACACCGTCCTCTGTCTGCCGCCCATTCCCTGTTATCTCGCTCCTCCCGTCCCCTCTCTCCCTCGCTTATCTCTCTCTCCGCTGTGCACTTGTGCACTGTTATTGTTTTTTTTAATACTTTTCCGTCTTTTCAATATTGCCTCCATTAGTCTCTCCCCCATTCCTTATCTCCCTCCCTCCCTCTCTCTCTCTCTCTCTCTCTCTCTCTCTGTCTCTCTCTCTCTCTCTGTCTCTCTCTCTCTCTCTCTGTCTCTCTCTCTCTGTCTCTGTCTCTCTCTCTCTCTCTCTCTCTCTCTGCCACTCCAACACACCCTACCAAACAAACAAACACGCGCACACACACACACACACACCTAACCGACCTCTCCTTGTCTGGTTCTCCCTCCCTGGCAGGCCAAGCAGCGGCATGGCATCACTCTTCAGTGGGATCGGCCCGTTCTCGACTTGCTGGCCGGCGGGTACAACATGCACTACGGAGCACGCTCCATCAAGCATGAGGTAGAAACACACACACACACACACACACACACACACACACACACACACACACACACACACACACACACACATACAGAAAAACAGAGCCACAGACCTGACTCAGGACTCATATAGCAGAACCACACATCCTCTACTACTGACCACTACACAGTCCCAGGCTACACACACACACACACACACACACACACACACACACACACACATACACATACACATACACGAGGGTAAACCTCTCCTGTTTGTGTGCAATGTGAACATTACAGGTGGAGCGGCGGGTGGTCAACCAGCTCGCTGCGGCCTACGAGCAGGAGCTTCTCCCCAAAGGCTGCACTCTGCGCCTCTCGGTCCACTCGGACAGCCAGGAGGAACCGAGTCCGCCCAGTTTGCGGCTGGAGCTGGTAGGAGAGGACAGCTCCGCCCAAACGCTGGACATCCGTCCTCCACTCAGCCCCGAGCACTAACGCGCACGCGCGGGGACACGGCAGCAGACAAGTATATACGCACAGCATCTGAGTATAAACACAGATATGATGACACGGACAGGGGAAAACACACACCCTCCATCACTCTCATCGCTGCAGCCCTCTAGTGTGGTTATTATCACTGTTACCTCATCATCCCACCATGAAGACGTTAGCGAGGGGAAGAGATGGACGGACCGACGTGACGGAAGTGACCAATAAAAGTACCTCTCCTTTTAACACATCTCTGCCTCTTCATTCCCTCTACACTGTTCAGCCCAAATGTCGCGTGCACACGTATCGAATCTTAAGATATAATTTAAAAAGTCTAATAGTCGAATAGATGAGATCGCAGAGATGTCGTGGAATGTTTTACATAGAAAGACCTTTGGATGGATACATCAGAAAAAGTGCTGTTGTGTAGGTGTTTTTTTTTCGAGGCACTGGTGAACACAATGTTTGTTTTGACATTTAAGGTCGAGGTCTATGCACTGATGCAAGGATCCTGTTGAAGCAGGTCTCGTTTTGGAAAACCAAGCAGGGAATTTGCAAATGGGAAGTGTGAAGTCCCATTTTATTGCTGAAACAACGTGAATTATATCAAAGCATGAAACAGAATTTTCGCTTCTGTGAATGTTGGATGTTTAAAACGTTTTCTTTAAAGTAATGTAAGCTTTAAAGATCAAATATTGTGAGCCATTATTATTTATTAAATGTTCGCAAATAATGCACGTCTTGTGGGAAATAAAATAACAGAATTATAATAGTACAAATACTATATATATATATATTTACATCGTTGGTGTACTCATTGTTTTGTTAAAAATGCAATAGAAAGTATACTAGTGCACAGCAGTTGAAAAATGGGTTTTTAAAACTGAATTATTTGCCTTTGTTGTAGGTTACATGCGCGTCGCTCGTCTGTCAAAATGTTTTGCTGCCCCTCAGCATGGGATGTCTTTGCAGGCAAATTAATTTGACAATGCGAGGAATGTAGACACATTAAAAACCACAATATTCAAACACTTGTATCATAAATGTTTGATGTTGTCCAGAAAGGAGATGATGTAGCAGTTGGAAAAAGAATGACATTTTCCCCTCTTGTGTCCTGACGTCCACTGTGTAAATAAAGTCACTAGAGGGAATTCCTCCTCCTCTCTTGTTCTGTTGGTGTTGCTCTATCACTCCTGATGGATGGATGGATGGAAGAACAGACAGACAGATAGATGGATGGGTAGAAGAAGAGACTTGACGGATGGATGGATGGATGTGTGGTTGCGTTGGTGATTGGCAGTCAGTGCATGCCGGTTCCTCCATGGGTGGGAGTCCTACAACAATAACGGCTGTCCCACCCGGCGCTACAACGTGACAGGGGAATTCGGCTGGAATGCGTGTCAGCGTGGGTGTGCCCGTCGCCGGACATTGAGTGGAAGTGTAGCCGGAAGTGAACGTCTTTTTGGGTGGAATTCCATAGAAATGTACGGCGACACGCATACATACACACTGCGAGCATGTGGCCCCTGGAGGGAGGGATTAGCACGAGAAAGGCCCGCGCTGCCTCTGACTGGGACCCAGTCTGGACCCCCCACAACCCACTCAGACCCGTGCTGCTTCCCATGATCCCACATACTGCAGCGCTGCCACAAGTTGTTTACAACACGTGGGTTATCTTTTACAACCGCGTTGTGGATTTTAAAAAGTGACACAAAAAAAGGATTTGCCCCCTTCCTGGTTACCTCTACTGTTGCATGTCTCAATGATTGGTTTCAGATCTTAAGAAGAAACGTAATATTAAACGATGGGAACCCGTGTAAACACATAAAATGTCTTCAATTATTTTATTTATTTCAAGAAAAAAGTTATCAAACACCCATATCACCGACGTGAAAAAGGTAATTGCCAAAGGCCAATTTATAAATTTAATAACTGTCAAGTCTTCAAAATTCAATCTGCTGTGGAATTTTAGTCAACTCTTCTTTGCAGAACTGCTTTCATTTAGGCACATTGGGAGGTTTTCTGAACTTTTTTATTTTTCATTCTCACCGTCAAGTACATTTCCGTGTATAAGTCATTATCTGAACTTATCGATTATTGACTTGCAGGGTGTGTGATATTTGAACTGAAAGGGAAGATGTTCCCATTACTCCCAATGGGTGTGGCCGGCCTAATGGCAACTCAATGAGAGAGGGTTAATGATGGCCCTGCGGCTGGAGAGGGTTTGCCAAGAGCATTTCACCAACAACACAACGATCACTCATGCTGTAAAGGTTCTTCAATTTAGAAACACATTTGTTTGTCTTTCTCTGCATGAGACACAGAGATCGTCTCCAAAAGTACTGCATGGCCAAGGGCGTGGTGGTGGCAGTGGTGGTGGTGGTGGTGGTTTGGTGCTTCCAGAAACGGCTGCATCTGCACAGTAGATCAGGTTTTGCTTCGATACCTCCAGGCTGTTCCTGTCTCATATGACGCACACGCATCTTAACTTTATGGTTTTAAAATGACTGCTGCTGTGTGTGTGTGTGTGTGTGTGTGTGGTGCGTACATACGTTTGTGTGTGTATGTGTTTGTGTGTGTGTGGGGGGGATGCTTGCATGTGTTTGTGTGTGTGTGTTTCCATGCGAGTGTGTGTGGATGTGTTTATGTGTGTGTGCTTATGCATGTGTTTGTGTGTGTACATGCGTGCGTGTGTGTGGAGGGGTGCGTGCATATGTTTATGTGTGTGTGGGGGGGGGCTTGCATGTGTTTCTGTGTTTGTGTGTATGTGTATGTGTTTATGTGTGTGTGTATTTGTGTGTGCGTGTGCATTTGTGTTAATGTGTGCATGTCCATGTGGGCATGTGTGTGTTTGTGTGTGTGTCTCTGCGTTTCCATGCGAGCGCGTGTGGATGTGTGTGTGTGTGTGTGTGTGTGTGTGTGTGTGCGCGTTTGTGTGTGTGTGTGTGTGTGCGTATGCATGTGTGTTTGTGTGTGTGTGCATATGCATGTAATGTGTGTACGTGTGTGTGTGTGAGAGAAAGAGACGTGTTTCTGTGTGTATCCGTTTCCCTTCCCTGAGGAACACAAGAAGAAGAAGAAGAAGAGAAGGAGGGAGAGAAGCTCTTAGTCTCTCCGTCAGGCTATTTCTGACTGCAGCCATTTCGCTGATTAGATTATGGAGAGGTAGAAACCTAGACCTCCATCCTTTTAACCTCTCTAGGCCTCCCTCCCTCCCTCCCCCTGTCATTGAATTTCCAGCTCACAATTTTGTGTTTTCCATCCAAGTTTCTCCATCTCTAGCATGGAAAGGAATAAAGAAATAAAACTTAAAAAAAAAAAAAAAAAAGGCCCAGATGTGGGTGTGATGGAGCAGGACATGCACCCACCCCCAAGAAATAAAAAGCTAAAAACAGATAAAAGACCATCTCGAATATCAGATCACTTTAAACCAGGCTCACACACTCGAGCGGGGCGGCGCCCTGTCCCTCAAACCCCTGCAGGTGGAGGTGGTGAGTGATGACGTCACGACCGCCTCCGGCGCACCGCCCGGCACCCTTTGCCGCCGCTCTGCTATTATCATTTGTGTCCCTGCTCTTAACGGGGGGGATTTTCATCCGCCGTCCCTCGCCCCTGCTCTCATCTCCTCCACCGCCACCTCCACCCTCCTCCCTTCCACCCTGCTCCCCGGGGCGCCGCGCGATCGACTCCACCGCGCGCGCGAGCGGCGTGCTCGTAATGGTGCGCTCCACTGACCTCGGGAGTCGGAAGTCGGGGCTGGTGAAATAAACGCTACGACTTCCGGGGGAAGAGGCGAAACGCGCCGCCCGCTCAACGCCGCCACCCGAGTTGACCGCGTTCCACGACAAGTCGGGAGGCCGCGATGGACGCCTCCCTTTGCGGCGCTTGCTCCTTCGGGATGCAGATGACCGCAGAACAAGTATGGGACCGGGTAATGGAGTGCTCCTCTCGGGGGTCCGCGAACATCAACACGTTCACGTCCAAATAGACTTAATAATAAATAATAAAGTAAGTAAATCAATAAACAGATAAATAAATAGAAAAATAAATAAAATTTAATTAAAATAATAATAATAATAATAATAATAATAATAAAAATAATTATAATAAATATAAATAATAATAATAATAATAATAATAAATGTTACTACAGCTTTCACTTATTGTTCATGCGCGGGGCAGCCATCTTGGAGTTCGAGGTCGGGGTTGGTGAGGTTCCGGTTGAAATTCCCCGCTGGGAACTCGGAACATCTTCCCAGTTCAAATGGAACGGGGCCGGTTTTCCCACGGCTGCTTGTCCCACACCCGATAAAGTCTAATGCATCATAACCGACTCTGGATTTAGTGTTTGGAGCCACGCCTCACTTTGGGAGGAACATCTATCGTTATTATAGTTCTTTTGGTTGGGCTGAACTAAAGTCCCGGGGCCATTTTTCGCCGTAGATTCGTTCCCCAACGCCACTGACGCCCAGCAAGGACCGAGACCCGCGAGGACCCCACGACCCGCGGCAACTCGCCCGGTCGGGGTCAAACCGGCACTTCCGCCTCGGGGCGGCGCGCAGCGGAAGTCACACAATCCCAGCAAACCCAATCGAATCGGAGAAGTCGAACGAGTCTTTATTTTTTTTTTTATTATTATTATTATTATTTTTTTTTTACTGAGTGACTCGTCAAGAACCGAATCCCCCCCCCCCCCCCCCCCCGCCCCCACCCCAAAAAAAAGGAGTCGTCACTCGTTGAGTCTCTGTGGCTCTACCTCGCGGTTACCGAAAGCCCGGGCACGTGACAGTCCCCTGGGAGAATTAGCATAAAAGACGAATAAAGGACCCACGCGCACGCACGCACACACACACACACACACACACGCACACACGCACGCACACGCACACGCACACGCCCGCACCACCCACCCGGCCTGCCTCTTCTTTTCTTTTTTAAAAGAAAAGGGAACAAATCCATTCTGCCTAATTCGAACCTTGCTCAGGGACAGCTCGCGTGGCAGATTGCGTCCTAATTCGTTTACCGGGAATTTAATTCAATTAGCTTCCCGCGGCTGCGCGCGCCCCGCCGCCGGGCCTGCTCTCGGAGCGCGAGGCCAGAGCCGCAGATCGAATTAGCGCGTTTTTTTTTTGGGGGGGGGGGGGGGGGGGCTCTGCCGCGCGCGCGCCCGTCACGCGCCGCTCCAGCTGTGCCGCGCGCGTGCGTGTCCTCCCGGGACGACGGGTTTTTTTTTTTTTTGTTTTTTTTTGTTTGTTGTTGTTGTTGTTGTTTTTTGTTTTTTTTTAAATCCTAAAAAAAAAAAAAAAAAAAGTCGTTTTTAAGTCGTCCGCCTCTCTCCGTGATTCCGGGACTGGAGAAGCGCGCAGCGCAGATCAACGCTCGCGGTGTGTTTTGGTTTAGAGATGCGCTGGATATTTGGGTGTCGTTAACGCGTCTATTGCAGTAGACCCCTCCTGTGTGTGTGTGTGTGTGTGTGTGTCATTAATAATATGAATGTCGCCACGTTTGTAACGGGAGTTAATTCGATTTATTTATTTTTTAATCATTTGAATGTTGTTTGTTCCTGAACGCGTGTGTATCATGTAAACGCTTATGTTACTGCAATACTCGACATTTGCAGGTATGCGCGCAAACCGGTTCCCTTTTATTTGTATTTATTATTTTTCCAAAATGTAGAAAACGCAACAAACAAAATTGTCGAGGAAAAAAAAGCGAAATTCTCCGGCCCTGGGACGGATGCTCAAACGAAATCGAACGCATACATTTGAGTTCTTTATTTTAAATCCGCTGTCAGAAGACGATCGGTTATAATAAAGAACTCAATTATCAGGCAATGAACGTCATTTAGTCCGATCGGCTTTGCTGTGCAGGACAATCGGTTCAGGCCCCTTTTCTTTCCCGGACTTGCGCATGTAAACCCAACACGAGTGTCGCAGTATTTCCACCTCCAGAAACGCTATTTCGTGTTAGAACGCGGCAGCGGCGCTCACTTTCCGACGCGTGACACGCTGAGTTTTGGGTTTCGCGCGATAGAAGGATCCCCGTCGGTGCGGCTCAGGTCGCCGCGTCGCCGTCCCCCCGACGCCGCCGGCCGCGCACGGGCCCCGCGGCGCCGCGTCACGGTGCATTTGGGGTAATTCTCGGGACTGAAACGCGGCCCCCCCAACCCCCCGCCCGTCTCGCGCCCACCACCTCTCATCAATCACCGGTAAATCAAATGCACGCTCGCTCGCGTGGAACCGGAACGGCGCGTGTTTTCGGTTATTACACGCGCTCCGAGGGAGAGGCGACGAGACGACACATTCCGGTGACACCGGCGGGAAAGCGGCGGTCGGTCCGCGGCCGTCGCCACTTCGGGATGTTTATTGATCCGGGTCATCCTCCTGAATCATATTTTAAAGCCTGATCAATCGGGCCTTTCCGGTTCCAGCCGTGTGCCGAGGCCTCCAGGAATTTTTAAGCCGACGATCTCTCTTCCCCTTCTATTAATTCTGTCAAACCAGGAGGGTGGGATGGATGCTCCGAACGATAATAGAATAATAGAAACGAAATGTAAGCAAAACGAACATTTACATCCGCGCAAGCGGATACAAAGCATTCCCGACCCGGTCAATCGGTTTAGGCAGGAAATTAATATTGTGATCCAGTTCCACTTGTAAATCGCGATTAAGATCATATATCTCAAATTGTTTGAGATATAAATCATTTTCATGAACGACTTTAATTGAATTTAATATCGCCCGGCCTACACAAAAAAATGAATAATTTATTTTTCAAGCTTAAAATGACAAAACAAAACATGTTGGCCTAAATATAATTAATTCTCAGTTGTTACTTATATCATATAATATTATTGTCGAAACCTATGCAAATTTTTTTTAGATACGTCAAATATCATCTAAAAATTACGAGTAATGCCAATTATGTTGTTAAAACGAATTATAACCTTATAAATAATTTCCGCCACAAATAAGGTGTATTAAATGTTCCTAAACTGGAATTCTCATTGGAGGATAACGAATATCTATAAATATAACTTAGAAATCAATATTGGAGTCGTTATATTTCCTTAATTTTTATTCCATTTTATTTTTTTGCACCTGTCAGCTGTTGGCTTCCTTTCTTTATCTGCTTGATATGACTTTATCTTAAAGACCATGCGCACTTTATAGTAAGGGCCAACCATTTCTTTTAATCATGGAAATGGGAGAGTGTCTTTGTTAATACCCGTCAGTCCTGTGGTTCATGGATTTTTATCACGACACTGATGAGCTGTGAACAATAGGAACAATATGGTTCATTTCAGGGATAAATATCGACAAAGTCACAACAGACTCCTGCATCAAGTCTCAATTGAACACAAGATCTCTCTCTCTCTCTCTCTCTATCTCTCTCTCTCTCTCTCGCTCCTTCCCTCTCTCATTGCCTCTATCTCTCTCTCTCTCTCTCTCTCTCTCTCTGGTGATGGATGGAGCGGTTTGATTGACAGCTCCAGGACAGAGACCGGTTGGGCCTCCCGCGTGGCTTTTCTTCCAACCAGAATGTTGTGGATGTCCTATTCTCTCACACCACCCCTTAGGCCTATCCATCCACCCATCCATCCATCTGTCCATCCATCCATCCACCCATCCATCCATCCATCTATCATCCATCAATCCATCCATCCATTATCCATCCCATCATCTGTCCATCCACCCATCCATCTATCCATGATCCATCCCATCCATCCATCATCCGTCCATCCATCCATCTATCCATTATCCATCCACCCATCATCTATCTATGATCCATCATCCACCCACCCATCCATCTATCTATGATCCATCATCCACCCATCCATCTATCTGTGATCCGCCCATCCATTCACCCATCCAAATCTATTCACAATCCACCCATCCATCCATCTATCTATCCATGATCCAGCCAACCACCCACACATGTATCTATTTATGATCCATGTTCCATCTACCTATCTGTCTATCCATGATCCATAATCCATCCACCCATCTATCATCAATCATCCACCCATCCATCTATCTGTGATCCAATCCACCCATCTATTTATCTATCTATCCATGATCCAGCCACCCATCCAGCCATTTACCTATCCATGATCCATCCATCCACCTACGATCCAGCCATCCACCCATCTATCTATCCATGATCCACTCATCCATCCACCCATACAAATCTATCCATGATCCATCCATCCATCCACCCATCCATCTATCCATGATCCATCCACCCATCCATCTATCCATGATCATCCACCCATCCATCCATCCACCCATCTGTCTGTCACAGCCTTGGTTATTTCAGGGCAATCTGCATTCACGGGAGCTTGGCCTTGGTTCCCTGGAACATGGGAGAGGACCATCCGAAACAATTACCGTCAGAGAGGAGGAGCGAGAGAGAGAGAGAGAGAGAGGGAGCGTGTGAGAGAAATCCTAAGGCTATTAATAGGCTATTTCTCTCATCCTCCCTCACCGTTGAAATGAGACGTTTTCTGAGTATGAGTCACAGAAAAGTGCAACACACGTGTTTCCGTGTGTGAACACTCCACGGCCCCCTTCCTACCACACCTCGCTACACACAGACAGAGGGTTGCATCTTTAAAAGAGAAGGTTCACGAACCCAAGGCCAATAGATACCACGAGGTGAGACAAGGTGATAAACACACGATTAAACACTTCCCCTCTTTCTGTTCCTGCTACTTCTGGGATGGGGGGGGGGGGGGGCTGAGGTGCTGAGGTGCGTTCAGAGGAGTGAGGGTGGGACGTTTCTGGATCCGTCGTGGTGGCGGCTCTCTCCGGGGACTCGAGGAGCCTCTTGTGGTCATTGTCCTTAAACTGGTGTTGACTCGGAGGCCATGAATGCAAATGATCTCAGTTACTGTTTCCGTTAAATCGCCCATGAATTTAAAAGTCCAAAGTTAAAGCCTCCGCTGAAGCCCCCCCCCCACCCCCCACCCCCACCCCAGCGCAGGGATTAGGGGTTCCGAGGAGAATACCCTGCAGAACCTTTGAAGGGATTAGAGTGGGAGAGCTGCTGCTCGCTGCTCTTTTGGGAAGCAAAGCGGTGCTCTGGCTGCAGAGGTTTTTTTTGTTTTTTGGTTTTTTTTTTTTTTAACTTTGAAACAGTTTAAGTTTCTTGGTAAACTCACCTCTGAACCCACCAGACGGGACGCGGCACCGCAACAGACGGAGCTGGCCGAGGATTCGCGTTAGACTATGGCCTGCAGGGCGTGCGTGCGTGCATGCGTGTGCGTGCCTACGTGTGTGTGTGTGTGTGTGTGTGTGTGTGTGTGTGTGTGTGTGTGTGTGTGTGTGTGTGTGTGTGTGTGAGTGCGTGCACTAAATCCTATACCCTAATGAACGTATTCCATAAGTACACCAACAAAAATAACTTGCAAAAAAAAACCCTTGCTCGCAGCTTAAATATTTCATTACAGGACATTAAACAATAAAAGTGCAAAAAAAAAAAAAGACTTGGTAGGACCACAGCATGACTTTGTGGAGATAACATTTAACGATGATTCATCGTAGATCTACAATAACAAGGACAGGTGCATTCCGGCCCGAGGCGCAACACACACTGCAACACTTTAAACTGATGTGATTATTAACCGTCTTCATGGACCGAAGTAACGCCATAGCTGTTTACGATGCGCCATTATGAGCCATAAATTAATTTAAAATAAGTGATAAAAAAAAACGCACATGCTGTATTGACTTACATTAACACGACGATACATTCATTCTTTTTAAAGACATGCTCTCCGTTTATTCTGGCATGAAATTCAAGGACTTTCAAGTTTTTTTTAAGCACATTTTTCTTTTTCATTTTCAAGAACTTCATGCAACACACATATAATAAATGTTCAATGTCAGGGCGGGGTTAGATTTACATTTCCCCGGCATGGTCTGTGTCGTAAAAATGATTCCGGATTATGTAACAACTTGAATAAACACAACCAGGAGGAGCGCCACAGGTTTTCCATTATCACGGTTTGTTTTTTTCAAGGACTTCAGCACAAATGGGGGTATTTTCAATGTATTCCAGTACTTAATATCTATATTTGTATCTGCATCCAACATACGGGGGAAAAAAAAACCCTTGTATGAAAATGTAATTGGTAAAATAAATAAGATTCTGATTCGGGTTCGGAAACGACAAGGCGTGTGCATCCTGGACCCCAAGTGTTTTTTTTTTCCGCCTCATTTTGCGTAGTGTGCGTGTGTGAACGCGTGCGTGCGTGCGTGACTGCGCAATGTCATTGAAGCGTCATCGCCATGTGCTGTTGCCTCCGGGCGGGTCAAGCCGAGATAAGAACATTTTAAGCTCTTCTTCCACCAACAAAAAAAAGCATTTTGATTTTAATTTAATTTTTCAAAAAAAAAAAAAAAACCCAAACAAACCCGCAAGGCTGGTGAAATGTCTCAAGATGTGTGCACCTGAGCTGTTTTCCCGCTCCTCCTCCTCCTCCTCCTCCTCCTCCTGGTTTCTGGTGTGAGTTCAGTTCGTGCGTGTGATGTGACTTATATCACTTTGTATGACACTGCACAATAAACCTAAACCAATTGCAGGAGCGGCAATGCGTTTATGGTGAGCCTGTCGCTCCGTGCTCACTGGTCGGAGGTGCTGTTTTTTTTATTTTTTATTTTTTTTATTTTATTATTTTGCAGCCGTTCCCCCCTCCTCCTAAATCACACTGACGTCTCCATAAAACTGATAGCGATCAAATCAAGCTTTTAATCTCAGGAATCACCGTCACGTCTGGAGCTTCCCCCTCGGTAAGGACTGTGCTGAAATGTGGCGCTGCGGTGGAAGCTGTTTGCACGGTCGCACTCGTCCTTTTGCGCCTTTATTCATTTAGAACATCAAGGACAACATTATCACATGCACATGTTGAGATCCTTAGTATGTGTTCATTGAGATAAATACCTATATAAACCTATATAAACAGGAAGATAGATAGACAGATAGACAGATAGACAGATAGACAGATAGATAGATAGATAGACAGACAGACAGACAGACAGACAGACAGACAGACAGACAGACAGACGGATAGATAGATAGACGGACAGACAGACAGACAGACAGACAGACAGACAGACAGACAGACAGACAGATAGATAGATAGATAGATAGATAGATAGATAGATAGATAGATAGACAGACAGACAGACAGATAGATAGACAGATAGACAGACAGACAGACAGACAGACAGACAGACAGACAGACAGACAGATAGATAGATAGATAGACAGATAGAAGAATAAATCAAGTAATACAAATGGAAAAAAATGACAACACGCAATAAACCTAAAAACGTCCTAAACCTACAACACAATGTTTGCGTAGTGAAGCTGTTATTCTGCGTTCATCAACACGGTGGATGGTGGTGTAGTTGGGGGCAGCACCGCCACCGCCGCCTGCAGCGCACGGTGTGGGCGGTGCGCGCGTCGGGAGGGGGCAGTGCGCGTCCCCCAATGGACTGTGGAGGCTTTGTGATGGAAACAGACCACCGCCTCGCCATTGTCTGCCCGAGCCAAGTTTATTATAAGCAGCACCGGCAGCACAGTGCGTGTCACACCGAGCAGGGGGAAACAGCGGACCGGAGGAGACCTGGACACAGAGGAAAATGAAAACAACCACCGGTACCAGCAGACTGACTTAGAACAGGGCGGATCATTGGGATGTTTTTTATCACGCAACTGGAAACTATCTGACAGCGCCGCCCAAAAAAAAAAAAAAAAAACAGGACAGCAAAAAAGGGGGGACGGTGACTTTGGGACTGACACCGGTAGTTCTTGGAGAATTTGTCACCCAAAGCAGACTCATCCACACAGATACACACATTGAAGGAAAACACCCCGATATCCTGACACCTGTTCCGTCCTGAGCAAGAACCACAGTGTTCCGGGTCTTCTTATTGCTGACCTCCATGTATAAAATGGATTACTCCTATCTGAACTCCTACGACTCCTGCATGGCGGCCATGGAAGCCTCGGCCTATGCGGACTTCAGCTCCTGCAGCCAGGCCAGCTCCTTCCAGTACAACCCCATCCGCAGCGGACCCTTCTCCAACCCGGGCTGCACGCCCCTCAGCACGGCCAGCTGCACCCTGGGAGCCCTGCGGGAGCACCAGCCCACACCCTACTCCACAGGTAGAGGCACCTATTTCTATCACATTGTATTCTATCATGGACAATTTTCTATTCCGTATTCTGTTTCTATCCTGTGTTATTCTATTCGTTTCCTTCCTATATTTGTCCTATTGTATTTGTTGTATTCTATCATGCCGCATTCTATTCTGTGTATGCTCTATTCCATTATGCACTGTTATATTCTATTAGACCCTGTTCTATAAGACCCTGTTCTATTCGATCATGCTGTATTCTATTCTATTCTTCTATTCTGTGGTATGTTCTATTCCATTATGACCTGTTATATCCTATAATACTCTGGTATTATTATTCTAGCATGATATATTCTATTATATTATATCATGTCCTATTGTTCTCGACTCGACTCGCTCCGTAATGTGGTCAGAATTCAATTAACCTTCATTTAATAAGGCATATTTCGATTCGCCCCTGGCAATATAGTTGTATTTATAATAATAATAATAATGATAATGATAATGATGATGATAATAATAATAATAACAACAATAATAATAATAATAATAATAACAATAATAATAATAATAATAATAATTATTATTATTATTATTATTATTATTATTGTTATTATTATTATTATTATTATTAGTAGTAGTAGTAGTAGTAGTAGTATGATGATGATTATTATTATTATTATTATAAAAATATAGCTGACCAAACCTAAAGGCAAATGTTGCAGTTGTATCCATGGATTGTCCTTTATTTTCTTGGCTTGACGAATAGTCTTTACGTGTCCAGGTTGACAAAAAAAATCTCGTTTGCAATTTTGTTTATTACAATTCAGCCCATTCATCTGATCTGCTATTTTGTTTTGGGATCAAATTTTGATTTCCTATTTTCAGAGATAAGGCCTACAACGCTGTCTTGATTTGGGATTCTTTATTCATTATTTTCAGGAGATGCAGTAATTAAATTAAATGTATTTAAATCGAATTAATATGCATTTTAAATAAATATGATATCCCCCAACCATCCACTATATTAGCTGTCAATTTAAAGGACTATATTAGGCCAAATTAAAACCAAAAATTAAACATTTTGAAGGTGAAGCGCTGCCTCTATTGCATTTTACTTCAGGACGATTTGCTTCTTCTTTGCTCCGAAAAATCGAAATGAGTCGTAATAGTTGAAATACAGAGGGGGATAAAACACAAATCTAAGTTCCATATTGGAGTGTCGGCCATTCTAATTAGACGTGCTTTACTATAATGCATGACAAATAATATAAGACAGTTTTACCGTTTTATTTCGGTTTTGAATCGGACAGAATATATTCACGGAGAACGGGCCAGCGAAGCAGCACATTGGGGAATTGGCCTTTTTAACCGCCTGAATCAAAGCAAGTGAACGTTTACACCAATCCGTCCGATCGCTTTCTTAAAGTGTGTTTCCATCTGAAACAAATAAGATGTTCTTCAAATGTTTGATTTTATTTTTCTCTCCCGTATTCAGAACAGGCGTTTACTCGGATTAAATAAATGCAGTCATTTATTTGAAATAAAGGGCGCCGCGACCTTCGTTCCGAACCCCCAAAAACATACAAACGTCCTTCTGTCAGTCACACCTCTCTGACAAATGACTCACAAACAGCTCCTCGAATTTATATCCATAATATATCGATGTCGGTCGCACATTTATTTCCACGATCGGTATGAATTCAACCCCCCGTCTCCGTCTCCGTCTCCCGCCAGTTCCCTACAAGTTCTTCTCCGACCCTTCCGGTTTGAACGAGAAGCGGAAGCAGCGTCGCATCAGAACGACCTTCACGAGCTCCCAGCTGAAGGAGCTCGAGCGCGTGTTCGCGGAGACCCACTACCCCGACATCTACACGCGCGAGGAGCTGGCGCTCAAGATCGATCTCACCGAGGCGCGTGTGCAGGTGAGCGCCACGCCGATACACCATTTGCACGTTGATGGACATCATGTGCATCAAATATTAGTATGTAGAAATTACAATAATGTTACACAGCGATTAAAAAACGGCCTGGGGATTCTGTTTGAAATATCACATTTCGAGTGGAATCCAAGGCTATTATTGTGGCCGAAATGTCCACGGCAGTCATACATTCGAAAACCCAGCGGCGGCCTGTTCCGCCCTCACGCGAGGGCGGAACAGGCCGCCGACTCCGCCCGGCCCGCGTCTGCGACTGCATAACGACGCGCCCTCGCCCCACAGGTCTGGTTTCAGAACAGGCGCGCCAAGTTCCGCAAGCAGGAGCGGGCGGCCAACGCCAAGTCCAGCGCCAACAGCTCCGGCGGCGGCGGCGCCGGGAGCAACGGCGGCGGCCCCGCGGGGAAGAAGGCCGGCGACCAGAGGTCCTCCTCGGACGACGACGAGTCCAAGGAGTCCACCTGCAGCCCCACCCCCGACAGCACCGCCTCGCTGCCCGGCTCGGCCAACGGCAACATGGGCAGCCCCGCCAGCCTGAGCCCCAGCCCGGCGCCCGCCCCCAACAACGGCTACGCAAACGCTTCCGGCTCCCCCGTGCTCCAGGGGCTGAAGCCGCCCAGTTGGCCCAGTCTGGGGCCCTCGAACCAGGCCATGGGTCAGCCCGCCGCCCAGACGCAGGAGATTCTCAAAGCCTGGCAGCCGGCGGACAGTATGACCGGGCCGTTCGCCGGGGTGCTCACCTCCTTCCACAGAAAACCCAACCCCACCCTGAAGACCAACCTGTTCTGAAGCACAGAGAGAGAGAGAGAGAGAGAGAGAGAGAGAGAGAGAGAGAGAGAGAGAGAGAGAGAGAGAGAGAGATAGAGGCAATGAGAGAGGGGGAGAGAGCACGAGAGAGAGAGAGAGAGAGAGAGAGACATTCAGTGTTTATAAGAACCTCTCGTGGGGTTGGGGGTGGGGTGGGGGGGGGGGGGTTCGGGACACGCCCTGAACACACTGTTATATGCTGTAGTTCAGGGGAGTCACCGCTTCCGTGTCTCCAAAAGATTGACCGCGAGGGTCCCGGAAGAATCAAAGGCCACGCGTGCGCAGAACACTGCCCGAGCGGTCGAGGGGATTTAACAGGCGAAAACGCGCTGCGCACGTGGCGCCCGCCGCCCAAAAACTTCAGCGGCCGTTATCACGCCTCCCGCATTCCCCCTCCCCGCCACCCGAACAGTCGCACCTTCAGCCACGGCTCTGTCCACCCTGATGAAGTGTATAAATAATTCATTCGAGGAACCCGACAACAAAAAAACAAAAACTCGAACTCCCGAGTGGTTCCAGAAGGGACTCACGCCGCCGCGTTTCCCGCCCCTCCCCGAGGCGGATTTCCCCCGGTCGACGGCGACGTGCATGCGCAAAAAACAACGGGAACGCCGGGACGCGGCCCCAATCTGTTCCCTACGACGCCTCCCCCCCCCCCCCCCGTCCCCGCCCCGTAACACAACACAGAGCAGCAGGTCGCTGAACACAAGGCCCCAGTCTCCCGTGGGGGAAACAAACCCCAAACTGTTACCAGCAAGCACAACTTCCTGCTAAAGCCCCCGAAGGAGAGACACCCCAGGAGGACCACCAACTCCCCCCCCCCCCTCTCCCACACACACACACACACACACCCAAACCCCCCAACACACACAACACACACCACACACCAACCCAAACAGAAGGGTCCCCCTTCCTGGTCTGAACAGGGCACCCGCAAATCCAATTAGGTGGTCCCCATCCAGACCGGACCCCTCCCCAAATTGGTCCCTCTCTTCCCCCTTTCTATGTCCTCCCTCCCCCCCCCCCCCCTCCTGGCCTCAACTGTATCAAGTCCCGTTCACCCCCATTCAACCCCACCACCCCCTCCCTCAAACACCAACACATCAACTCCACTCTTATCCATCCATCCCATCCCCTCCGCCCGGTCCCGACGGCTCCATCGCATCCGCGGTCGCGTCCTCCACCCCCCGGGTGGGCGGCCGCCCGCGGCCCGCTCTTCAGCCACGGCTCCTCACACTCGGTGCTGCTCGCTATGGTTATGGGGGTGGGGGAGGTTTCCAAAATGTTTCCCCCCCCCCCCCCCCGTGCCGGGGATGGCGACGCGCGGGGTGGAGGTGGACGACGAATAGTTGAGTTAAGTTCTCCGACCTCTGACATTCGACTGCTCCGCCCGTGCTTTTGTTCCCGCCGTTAATCCCTGACATTTTTGAAAATAGCAATTATTTCCACTCTCGATTGCCTAGGAAATGTTATTTGTGAAATTCCTTTTTTTTTTGTTTTTCCTTCTCCACAGCTCTCGGGGCCAGGTCTGGCGCGAGAGTTAAAGAGTTAACATGCATATGTACTTAAAATGCAAAGAAGTGTATTTATTAATGTTTTATTTTGTCAGTGACCAACCAAGGAATCTTTTGTTTTGAATGACTACATGAAATCTTGTGACTTGAAAATGGATTCTGTAATTAGTAATATAAATAATAGGTAGCATTTCTTTTCCCACATTGATCTAAAAAAGTATTTCATTCCAGAGCATCTATCTTGGAGTCCAGTATTTCCATTAAACAATGAATGGAGGAGAGCTCCAGTGAATGATAAATTATAGCACTACTCTGCATATTCTAATAAATTGACATTATGGAAGCACTACTCACACACGTGTTTATTGATCTGCTTGAGTGGATTGTTTCTTCTTTGACTCAATACCAATTTCTTCAAAATTTTTCTTTAAAGAAATTGCTTAAATCAGTAACAAACTGACTCACAAACCCATTGCATAAAGGTTTATTGATTTAATGTGTAAAGGCTGTTTTCCCCCAGTTATTTAATGTAAAAATAACTCTTATGCAGGATAAAAAAATGAACACTAAGTTTTATGAGGAGTTGGCATTAAAGGGTTTTGTCAACCAATTTAAATTCTGTAGATAACAGGCTGGAATCATATCCATTTTTATTTAGCAGTAACTGCTATCTGAAAAATAAGTGCTTTTCTACACATTGAAATAGAAATGTATGGTTAGAATTTATTTATTTTATAATTTAAGTATTGGTAATTTTAATTGGGTTATGTTGTGTTTCCTAAGACGAGATATATTAACTAGAAAAACAAGAAATCAATGAAGACACCACATTGCCAAATTTGAAATTCTCAAATTTGAACCAGTTCATATGAACGGAACAGGAAGTGGATAAATCAACATAATTCATTTTGAAATTAAGGAGGAAAAATTAGTTTTTATTTGGGGGAAAAAAAGTAACATGGAATCAGCGATACGCTCGTGAATTTAAATGCAGCAGCACAAGGAGATAAAACAGGAAGTGGAGGGAGAGAACGAGGCTAGAACAAGTCACACAAACAGCGAAAAGAACATTTAAAAAGCCACAGAACGGATCCACCTTCACTGCAGATGGACAGCCAAGATGCAACGGAGGACAAGGCAGTGTAGGGCTGGGCAATACACAGTGTATAGGATAAATGTGACAAATAAAAAATCTTGAATCTTGAATCTTGATTGTTTATATCACTGCTACAACTTTCACACAACACAGTCAGCCTTCCATATCATAAACCGGATTTACTGTTTTCTAATTCTTTATAAAATCGTTGATCTGACCATTGCATATTTCTGCGATATAGAAAATGAGACAATCAAGATACGAACAATGCAGCAATTTTTGAATTCGAAAGCACAGATGTTTTAGTTGAGGGTAGTTTTGTATTGAAAACTGAAATACTGCCCCATACTGTTGTGCTGTGAAAATTTTAATTAAATGAAGATATGATTTTGTGAGTGATTTGGCCCAGCCCTGCGGTCTGCACGGCGGCCCAGAGACACACAAACCATGGTAGGATTCAAGGTAAGAGCAGAGCCAGTGCTCCGAGGGTCACGTTAAAACATTCAAAGGAACCTTTTGTTAAAAAAAAAAAAAAAAAAAAATCCCTGAAATGCTGAACAAGAAACTCTTAAAAACCACCAGTAAAGATTTAGCAGTGTTATTTAAAGTACACACACCTGATGGTGCTACACCCAGTGGGGCAGAATGAAGGTAGTAACAAACACACAAAACAATCTTTGAAAATCTGGACAAAATCCACACGAAACACCTTCCTCTGTTTAAAAATAAAAAAAATACACTAAAATGGCCCCTCCCACCTCAGCCGTTTCAAAACAACACAAGACACAAAATAAAGTTTAAAAAAAAATAAATGACATTGTATGAAGTCTGATTCTACCAGTTGACCTATATTAGTTTTTTTTTTTTTTTGTAGTGTCACGGTTTCTGGAATAGCAACAGCACCACCTGCTGGTGAGATGAGAGAACAGCCGCAATGGCACTGCTCTGCAGAAACCATCTGACAAGTTACTGTATTTCAGTCATGTGTCTGAAATGCTTTCTAATTGTGAATTAGAGTCTGAACATTAATGACGTAAGTTAACAATCCATACAAAGATTGTTTGGGTCACTTAAAAATTAGAAAAAAACGAGTGTGGCTGGACTTACACAAGCCAACCTGTTCAATGGCGTCAGTCTACACAGGAAAAAACAAGGAAAGTGGAAACATGGTCGGTGTTGGGAGAAAGTTTAAACTTTATAGGTATTTTAAAGAAATGTTACTTTGAAAAGAAAAAAACAAAACTCATGTACCACTGTGAAATATTTGCTTTCAGCACTCACAGTTCCGGTTCGGTTGGTTTGCGCAATAATCCCTTTTATCTCGATACAAAACGTTAGGTCATAAATACACGCAGAGACACTAAATCTATATCAACAACATACAATACTCGCCCCCCTTCGAACAGTGGGGGCAGCTGTGTCACCACAATAGTAGAGTCTGTGAAATGTGTGGCACCGACCTCACAGCCGAACCCGGATCCAGAGGCGGGCGGAGTCCAAAGCTGCCCGTCGACTTTCCTAAACTCCCTGACCCAAACTTGGCGGGAAGAGGAAGTGGGCGTAAGCGTCGTTCCAGACCAAAGTTCAGACGCTGGAGTCAAACCGAACATGTCGCTTCTCCTTTGCTCTTTTTTTTTTAAGCTTCAAACTCTTAATATTTCCCCAGCTCCACCCCACGGAAGTGGGTGGAGTTTCTCACGGATCACAGAGAGTTTGCAGAACGACGCGGTGACTTAGGAGCGAAGGTCTGATCAGGTCTGCAGGCGCCATCCGACCTCCGCTTGGGGGCTTAACGTCCCCAGAACGCCCCCCTCCCGTCCTCCATCTTCCCTCCGGGTTTACAGCGAGGCGTCTGTCATGGCGACCCTCTGGAGGACTGAAACCAGTCTTTAAATAAAACCTCATCCTACATACAGTACAGTATTTGGGGGGGAAATAAGAAAAATATTGTTTTTTTTTTGCAAATGAAAAAAGAGTGCAATTTTTCTTATGAAGGCACAGTCCAGTTTGAAAGCTGCTAGTTTTTATATATATATTTATATATATATATATATATCTTTTTTACTGGTTGGGGTCATTTCTGCTGCTGCCTCAGGCTCTCCAGCAGCATGCGCTTGTGGGCGGGGTCCAGAACGCCAGCCTCCTCCAGGTCCTCCTCCGTGATGTCGCTGGAAGAGCACGAGTGACAGGGAGGTGTTGTGAAACGCTCGAGAGCAAAGGCAGCGTCGCGCGTGGCGCTCCGGTGTACGTTTCAAGCTTGCCTACCTGAGGAACTCCAGGTCGTCCCAGCCGTTGTGCAGAAGCCCCTCCTCGTACCTCTCCAGCCCCAGCCTCTGCAGCCACTCCCCCACCGAGGACTCCCCCACGGAAAGGGAGGAGCTGCTGCTGCCCCACAGCGCCTGCGAGGCGAACACACACCAATGACGCATCATGCACATAAATTTTTTTACTATATTTGGAATAGCCAAGATGTTTGGTATCAACAAAACCAAAGTTAATGAAGTCAAAAAGTGAAATGCGCACCTCCTCAGGCAGGTCCTCTGCGATGCTTTCCGGGATGGGGTTCCGGGGAGGAAACGTGCGGCAGGCATCCAGGCACAAGCCCAGGCCCACACCCTGCGCCCTAAGAGGCGGAGGCGCCGAGGGGGCGCGGGGCGGAGGCTGCCCGGGGAACTCGCTCTCGCTCAGCGTCTTGGCCATCTGCAGCACGGAGCAGGACTGGTCGTCCAGTGCTCCCGCCCGCTTGAAGCCGTCGCCCAGGGGGAAGGAAGGGCCCGCGCCGACCGCGGGGATCCGAACCTCGGTCAGGTCCGGGTAGGGGGGCCGAGCCTTCGGGAAGGAGGCCTCGGCGGCCATCTCCAGGGCTCCCTTGGGGAGCGGTGGAGGAGGGAAGTCGGGCGGGGGCCGGTTGAGCGAGCTTCCCACCAGCGCTGCCGCCACAACCGCCCCCACCCCGCTGCCTCCGCCCTGCGGCGCGGCCGCACAGCCGCCTGCGCAGCCGCCCGCGTCCTCCTCCGAAGACGCCTCCTCGCTGATGGTGCGCACCGAGTGGCTGGTCGGGGGCCGGCGCGGGTTAGAGGGCCCCGAGGGGCCGCAGGACGGCTTGGTTCGAGCCCCGGCCGAAGGAGGAGGAGGGGCTTTCGCCGGCGGGGGGTTGGCGGAGGAAGGAGACGGGAGGAGGTCTGCTGACAGGGCGGCGGCAGACTGGTTGGGGACACCCTCCAGGATGTAGTAGGCCGGGTTGTTGTAGCTGTTCTTACTGACGGAGGAATCGCCCTCTGCGGGATCCTGCTTGGACCTGAACGACGTGGATTATCAGGAAGGTTTTTTTTGCACAGAGAAAATTTAAAAATAATAATAAAAGTTGTTTAAGTATGATATTCATGCTTATGTTTTTACACGTGTGCCCGTGGCGATGGAGTGGATGCGCGTACCTTGTTGCCGTGTCGTCCTTGTTGGTCCGATCTACTTCCTCGCAGACCTTCCCCAGCTCCGCTCCGACCGCTTTGCGACTCAGAGAGGGTCTGCACGCAAGGACACACAGCACAGGAGATGTGAAGGACCGGCTTGTTTAGAAGCGTTACTATCGTACACCCCCTTAGAATTCAATGAAGGAAGGACACATGGAAGGAAGGGTAGGGAAGGTTAGTACAAGTGTATACTGACTTGACATATTCGTGCCCAGGTCTGGGGAGAAGAGTGGATTTTCCTTTTGGTCCCCCGGTCTCATCTTTATCCACACTGATCCACTCTGTGACACAAAAAAACCACACACCAAAACACCAAAAATGTAACTACTTCGGTGAAATGAGTAAGAAATGATGGTATTCACCGAGCGTTCTACAGAACACGCGCGGCGCGTTACGTTACCGTAAAGCCTCTCCCTGGTCCCCATCCTCTCGGAGGGGACTCGGACCCTCATGGACCCCCGGATGTTTCCCGTCTCCTCGCCGCGGTGCGACAGGTAAGTGTGGAACTGCTGCGCCGTGCTGCCGATCATCGACTTCAGGGCCAACACACACTCTCCTAGTAGAGATTTAAAAAAAAAACACGCCCACGCACGCACACACAGTAAATATATACACTCAGCTTCTCTCAGTCTGCCTCTGTGCTTCACTTCACACTCTCCCTCTCTCTACCACAAAGGATAGGGTGCGATCTTCAATCAAAATTCTCAGTTTTAATTCTCCATATCAACTGACAGCTTAAAGGATAGCATTATTCTTTTTCAAGATTAAAATGTGGTTCCCAGCCTCTATAACTGAATTGCGAGTTTCCCCCGTTTTCAGAAAGGAGAAACTTTATATTACATTTTTCTAAGGCTTTAATGTTTGCCTGAAATTTCAATAAATATACCAGGTCGTCAGGGTCAATAAAACCTGAAACAACGCAATAAATGCAGGATTTGCGTCCATTTCTTTCAGCGTATTATAAAAACAGACTATACGGTGAGCTAAAAGTGAATTCGACATTTTTTAAAGGTGTAAACGTTTGCCCCCTTTTGGAGTGTATATGGTGCAAGCAGAGCAGAGAGGCTGAAGCAGAGGGGTGTGTCTCCCAACAGTAAAGCTTTCAGGAAATCGTTTAAAGCGTAACAGTTCTAAACGATGTTGAACCAACACTTTAATGCCCGGGGTTGAAAAACAGTGAACCCGAGCCTTAAACCGGCGCCATTCAACGAGACAATACGTGAACGCGCTTTCTCCACCGCGCGTGGTCCCCACCGTAGGACTCGTATCCGTCCAGGGACTTGACGGTCAGCAGCAGGTGCTGGTCCTGCAGGTACTCGATCTCAGAGAGCAGCGGCTTCAGCGTGGTCAGCTGCTTGTTGGACCAGCCCACACGGAGGAAGTTGACGTTGTCGCTGCTCTGGCTGTCGTTCTCGTAGCTCTTCTTAAACTCTGCGGGGAGGGAGACACGCGGAGGGGGAGACGGGGAGGGTGGGTGGGGGTAGGATGGGGAGGATAGATGCAACGTGGGAGAGAAGCAGGGAGGTTATTCGGAGGGTTTTTTTCCTGTTGGATTCAACAGTAACCGATGGAGAAAGGAGAGGAGGCGGAGAGAAGGAGGTGTAGCACGGTGGTATACTGACTGTCTGGGGAAGGAAAGGAGGGAGAAGAGGAGCATGAAAGAGAGAGACAAGAATTATCCTGGATCCTGGACCACAGGGACATGTTTGCACTTTTGACTTGATCTCACTCGCGCCAATTTTGTTGGCCTCTGCTTGCTTTTCCAAATTGTCGTGACATTTTCTTAGTTTTTGGATATATCTTAAATTTGAATATTATGTTTTTAACCTTGATAAAGTCCCCCTCATCTATTTCTTAAGTCAGTAACTTTTTTCTTTTTGTTTTACTATTAATCTGCACTTTATTTGGATTTCAGTGGTAACTTGACATTTTGCGATGTCACACATTGACCATAATGTTAAACTGTGTGTGTGTGTGTGTGTGTGTGTGTGTGTGTGTGTGTGTGTGTGCGGGTGGGGCCACGTGCTCCTCACCTTCCAGACACGTGGAGTAAAACTCGATGAAGAACTTGGTTCGGCTCGCCGTCTTCACTATGGCCTCGATGCTCTCGAACTCGATGTAGGCCTGCTCTGACGACTTGGGCAGACCTGTGAGGGGAAACCCCGGGAGATGGGAAAAGGAAACAACACATTGCGGGCGTTCGTGGCTCGACGAGCAGAAAAAGGTAAAAAGATATCTCGTGTGTCAGGGGGAAAGAGAGCGAGTGACGACCCTTTCCTCCTCCGTTCTCTACCTTTCTTGGACACAAACTGGGAGGTCACTCCCACCTCGAAGGTTGCGAACACAGGGGAGTGGTCGCTGGTCACAATGTCGTCTGTACAGCCTGGTGGGAAGGGGCACACAACTCTGATCATATGACTTTTAAACCCTAAATGAATCCCAACTGAACTCTGAGTATTGCAAAAGGCATTAAAAAAAAGATATAACACACACACACACACACACACACACACACACACACACACACACACACACACACACACACACACACACACACACACACACACACACTAATGACGCCCAGCGGGTCTCACCATAGGAGTTGCAGACGATGTGTGTCTCTGGGTAGGACTTCCAGAGGATCCTGTCGCACCACGAGGGAACGTTGGTCCTCATCTGGAAAAACAGAGCCACGGGGGGAAAACTAAATTTACACACAAATAACAAACCACAATCCCACAAAATAAGGTGCCAACCAAATGGATAATTTCTTTACATCTCCTAGGAGAGAATGGAAGTCAAGAATCATCTGTTACTTTCCACATGAACAAAGAAAAACAAGTTAAGATCAGGAAGTAAGATAAGATGTTAAAATACACAACATAGACAGCCATTAAAAAGTATTTTCAGTCATCTGTGTGTGTGTGTGTGTGTGTGTGTGTGTGTGTGTGTGTGTGTGTGTGTGTGTGTGTGTGTGTGTGGTTTCTACACCCACCCCTGTGGCCTTTTGCTTCTGCCAGACGTACGTGTCCCTGGAACCACGTTCGTAACGGTAAGTTGGTGGGTAAGAGATCTCTTCTTCCACTGTGGGAAGGGACACAAAATGAGCCATAAATGAATAACAAATAAATGACAAAAACCCACATACTTCATTGACTTACATTAGCACAATGATACATACTATTTTTAAAGACATGCTCTACGTTCATTCTGGCATCACAGAACGAAATTCAAGGGGTTTTTTTTGGGGGGGTTTTTTAAGTACTTTTTTTTTTCATTTTCAAGAACTTTACGCACAACAGATATAATCAATTTTCAATGTCATGCTGGGTTACATTTACATTTCACTGGCAAAAAAAATTCTAAGTACGAAATCCAAGCACCCTAAGCACCTCAAGGACCTGGTAAGAACCCCGTATACCACTTCTCTCTCTTAATAGCCCCGGATCTAATAAATAAATAAATAAAAAAGTTTTACAAAAAATTATATATTAAAAAAAATAAAATAAAACAGGATCTATTAATCTGTCATGCATTTAAGTCTTGAAAATAATATGATGTTCTTGATCCAAAAGAACATCAAATGATGCTCTACTTCATTCTTATTGACCGCCAGAGGCAGTGTTTCACACTGGATTTATCCACATCGGGAACGCACAGTTGGAATTGCAGTGTGAATTTTACATGTAAGTCACATGTGACCCCCGGGGCCCAGGTGCCGCCCCTAATTAACCACAATGGGCCCGAGGCTCTGTTCCTTCAGATGTGAGACGAGACGCAGGTAAAAAACAATATATTTACTCGTTCTGTGAGGAGCTTCCAGTCTAAACCTAAAAGAAAAAAAAAAAACAACAAAAAAAACAGCGTCGTGCTGTGTGGGGTCTCGTCGGTGATCCTTCGTCCCACGGAGGCTGAGCCCGACAGTCTGACTGCAAGCACGGAAACAAGCAACCTCACAGGGGCTTCGGTATCCCTCGTCTTTGTGTAACGGTTCAAGCGAGGGTTATCCTACACGTCACACAGGGGGAACGCAGCAGCGGAGCGGAGAGCTGAGCCGAGGAGGCTACGTCACAGGTAGATAAACTGGCCGCCAGCACAGTGCTGCTTAGCCAGCTCCAGTCTGTTGTAGTTTGCTCACACGAGCGGTTCCGCGCCAGGAGCCTACAAGGTAAATTAATTTTAAGGGCTCTGCCGGCGTT
The DNA here is from genome assembly GCF_960531495.2 of Zeus faber. Taxonomy (NCBI): domain Eukaryota; kingdom Metazoa; phylum Chordata; class Actinopteri; order Zeiformes; family Zeidae; genus Zeus; species Zeus faber. Next base: position 12,539,918 of record NC_137197.1, read on the forward strand.
ATTGCTTTGCCTCTACGCCGATATCCGCCTTTTTCCTTTACGTTCGCTCTGATAGCATCGGGTGGCTTCGTCTGAGTGTGTCAACCAGTTAACGAACAGCTAGGGGTGTCAGTCTGGGGTGCCCCCACTGTTTATTTACGAGCGCATTGCCGTCCGCTCCGTAGGCTCTACCAGGTGGCCCCGATCAGCCAGTTAAACGGTAGCGAAAGAAGGAGGCATGAGCAATCATACTTGTTCCGCTCTCAGAGGTCAGAGCACACAAATGTCCTCCAGCTACCGATAGTGTTCTTGGCTCTCAAACGCTTCCTTCCACGTCTGGAGGGCAGGCATGTCTTAGTCAGGACGGACAATACCTCTACAGTGCTCAGGATAAGCCACCTCGCCTGTTTGAGTCTCAGGGCAATGCACCTCCCAGGGGAACAAAAGGAGGCAGAGGATTTCCTGCGTGTCAGAAACCTCCCCCGGGGGTGGGGGGGGGGGGGTATGGTGACTCCAGGTGGTGGAGGAGATATGGCATCGGTACGGCACGGTGGGAGACAGACCTTTTTGCCTCAGTCCTCAATCCACTGCCCCCGCTGGTTCTCCTTGATGGAGCCCGCTGGGTGAGGAGAGGGAGCGAGGGGGGCGCAAGTTGGGCCCCTATCCTTCTCAACAATGTTTTTTTTATTTTCTTTTTAAAAAATTACATATAAATGTTTTATTACACATTGTTTTTTATTTTGCTCTGTTTCCTCATTGAACGAAAAAAAAAAAAGCAGGGTGCATAACGGGGACACTCTCAGTCGCTCTCTTATACCCAGCACCCCCCAAAAATAACTGAGGCCTCCCTTGGGCTGAGCCTCTGATGTCTTTGAATCCTAGAAAGGCCCCTGGTCTCAGAAAAGGTGCAGTACGTTGTTTGGACAAACAGGTATTTCTTAGTGTCACAAGACGGGAGGAAGCCGGAAGACAGAGGTTCACTGACCAAAACGCAGGAAAACCTTGTTCTTCTCCCTCTCCAGGTTGAGCTGATCCACCTTCAGCAAGGGATCAAACTCCTTCCTGTTGATGTAGTTGAGAATCTCCTACACACACACACACACACACACACATTAAAATATCCTTCTAATGCGAGGCTCTTTGAAAACTATGATAAAGGGCTACCCAAAAAACCTGCATCCTCATCTGTGTGTGTGTGTGTGTCTGTGTGTGTGTGTGTCTGTGTGTGTGTGTGTAGGCTCCACCTGAATGTCCATATCCAGCCGGTAGTTGAGGTCCCCCAGCCAGAAGAGGTGTGTGAAGCGCAGTGAGATGTCGAAGGAGCTGAGCTGCTTGTCCCCTAGCGACAGCAGCCGCAGGATGTCCAGGTAGTTCTGGTTCCTCCTGCGAGGACCACAGGGCAACAAGGGGGGGGGGGGGGGGGGGGGGGGTCAGAGGTCAAAAAAGGCCAAGCGTCGTGCAATCAAAGTTTAGTCACAATTGATTTCATAGTGTTGTGTTTCATAGTGTTGTTCTTCCGTACCTGGCTATCTTTTCATTCCCTGAGGTCAGGTGACAGTTGACGAACCCGAAAGACGTTCCGTTGAACATGAAGGACACACCCACCGCGCCTTTGTTGCCTAGGAAACCACCAATAGAAAACGTTAGATAGACGGACAGAAACTTCATTCATCCCCGAAGGGAAATTCCCATGGAAATTCAATGTCGAAAGGGAAATTACATCTCCCAGCCGCTCATATCAATACAACAGAGAAAATGATGAAAAAAATAAAATGGCAATTTATGGAAAATATACGCTAAACTAACAGTTAACTGTACACAATAAAAAAATAATCTAACAATATCTAACAATATATATATGTACTAAACCTAATGATAAACAAAAAACATAACCAAAAAATAACAGAAAAAATATAAATAAAAAAATGTAAAAAGACAAAAAATTAAAGGTCATGTAATTAAATTGACAGTTTTATACAATAATTTTATGAAATAAAGTGAATGTGTTGGTGTGTGTGTTACCCAGTCTGTTGAATGTGTGGGTACGTGTGTGTTACCCAGTGTGTTGAATGTGTGGGTATATGTGTTACCCAGTGTGTTGAATGTGTGGGTATATGTGTTACCCAGTGTGTTGAATGTGTGGGTATATGTGTGTTACCCAGTGTGTTGGCGATGCCAGTCTTGACACTAGAAACCCCCACGTGGCTGATGCGGTTTTCATGCTCTGGCTTCACCAGCACGGCGATCTTGATGTTCCACAGCGTTTGCACCGCAATCTGAAACCACAAACAATGAGTGCTGTGTCAGGGACGTCCGTCAGATGCTGAAGAAGGAATCCAGAAGAGATACAAAAAAATGTAATAAAATAAAAACTGATTTCAAAAATATTCAAAAATGGTCAGTCTATCAGATGAAAATATCAACTAATGCTTTTATTAATGTTAAAACAGAGCTGAATGTTTGCTTTGTACTGTTCATTTTTGGTTTTCAGGGTTTATTATGAGTATTCTCTTTTACTACTTAAATTCCTCTGGTTTATACTGCTTAGAACTTTCAGATTTATTTCCACTAACCTGACATATTTTTATTTTATGCGTAACCGGTAATTTATCAGGTTTATACTGCCTTAATTATTTTATTATCCTGTTATATTCTATTGTGAACAGGTGACTGTGAGGCTTATTGTATATTTCACTTATTCCCCAGGTTTTCATATAATTTTTTATATTTTTATATATTATTATATATATTAATTTTGCTATTGTTTGTAAGTATTAGTGCTAATTGTTTTTTGATGTAAGTTGGAACACTGCAATTATCCTTCGGGGATCTATCCACCTTTCTATCCATCTACCTATCTATCCATCCATTCATCCATCCATCCATCCATCCATCCACATATCCATCTACCTATCTATCCTCCACAAAGCATTATACACCATTCAACCCAGTAAACCCATCAGGTCTGTCCCTCCACTCACCGGTTTGTAGTCCAGCTCCGTCTGCTCCTTCAGGGCGGCACGTAGCGACTCCACCCACTCACGGTCACACACAGAGTTCTCCTGCGTGCCCAACACATACAGGTCGTGTGGGATGGTGACCGTCATCTCGTCCAGGGTCTTCCCCAGCCCGCGGCATAAAACCCACGAGCCCACCGACTTGGGTGCCGGTACGGAGCCTGTGGAAAAATACGGCAGAGGAGATTTAACGACGTTCAAAAGAGTTACTTTTAATAACTTATCTACAATCACGCTTTCGTCTAACACACATTTGTGTTCATTTAGGGTGGTAACGTTGATCAATATCGTCAATAACGTGAAGTCTTGGCATGCAAATTGAAGGCATAGGTCTGAATCGTTGATGGTTTTTCTTATTTTCTACTTCCCCTCGATACGGGGATTTGCAAAATTAAATTTTTACTTTGATAATCACCGGGTATGAGAGAGATTCAGAAGGATTTCTCTCATAACTTTTGATGATTTGATTTACTTGAGAATATAAAATAACATCCAAACCATCATTGTAGCAGCATAAACTGCTAAATGAAATGAAATGTAATGTAATGTAATAAACACTGTAAGGACAATGGACGTATTATTACTGTGAAAAGTGTGTGTGTGTGTGTATGTGTGTGTATGTGTGTGTGTGTGTGTGTGTGTGGCATCGTACCCATGTTCCATGTGCCGATGAAGATTGAAATCATGTCTGGCTCATCTTGGTTGGAATGTTTATTCTTCATCAGCTGCAGCAGCTGGCAAAAGGCCTCTCGCTTCTGAAACACACACACCCACACAACAGACAGACACACACTTTATTGACTATCAGTAAAAAACGCTCACTAATCTATACAAATTGTCAAATTTATGTCCATGTAAATGTCAATGCCGGTGCGTGTCCGTCTGGGTGGTAGTGTGTGTGTGTGTGTGTGTGTGTGTGTGTGTGTGTGTGTGTGTGTGTGTGTGCACAGACCTTGGCACTAGCGAAGATGAAGTCTTTCCTCTGGCTCTTCTCCTTCTCCTTCTCGAACACAATGCCCAGTTTATTCTGCACCCGCTGGGACTTGATCAGCTGACGGACTGAAAGGCAGGGAGAGCGAGCGAGACAGCGTGAGAGAGAGGGTGGCAGATACAGAGAGAGAGAGAGAGAGAGAGAGAGAGAGAGAGAGAGAGAGAGAGAGAAAAAGAGAGATAGAGAGACAGATATAGATGAACACAAAATCAGATAGGGAGAGCGAGAAATAAATAAAGTAAGGGAAAACGGAGAGAGACCAGAGAGTGATAGAAGAAGAAAGAGAGGGGGCAGAAACAAGATGGAGGACGTTAAATTGAGCGACGGACAGAAGTTCAGGGGTTGAAAAGACGCCAAACAGCGTATCGCTCCAAAATGATTCCCTTTCTACCCATTAACTAACATTTATTTCCATATGGATGTTCCTTAAATTCCGATAATGTTGAATTTTCGGAATCCTAGGTCCAAAGTTATGCAACTCAAGTGTTTTCTGAGGGAGAAACGCAATAAATCACGGCAGACTAGAAAGCAGAAGTACATGAAAGCTGTATGTGTGTGTGTGTGTGTGTGTGTGTGTGTGTGTGTGTGTGTGTGTGTGTGTGTGTGTGAGCGCGTGCGTGCGTGCATGCGTCTAGGTTTCTCACTCTTGTCGTGCGTGAAGGTGGTCCAGTCCTCCTGGCTGTCCTTCATCTTCTTCATCACCACCAGCCTTCCACCCTCCACGTCCACGGACAGAGTGTGCTTCTGGCTCTTTCCGATCTTCGTCAGCTCCGCCAGGTAGACATCGAGCTTCACCTGCGACCGGAGCATTGGACAGAAGGAGTCAACTCACACACGGCAAACAAACGAGACGACCGCCTGTCTGCTGCACATTTGCGATAAAAGGAAGGAGAAGAGGGGAGAGAGAGAGGGAGAGAGAGGGAGAGAGAGGGAGCCTCGCGAGTGGGTAAAAGAGAACTTGGATTGGGTGTAGGTCAATACCGGATTCGATCACCAGAGGGCGCTTCACAGCAAGCCTTGCCAAAACACTCACTGCCTTGTTCTGCTTTACCACACAACCGGACTATTAACTGTTCAATGTTAAATTGGTAACCTCCCCAAATCAATTTCTTTTAGACGTTTGACAGAAAAGGCCTCTTGGTGATCGCATGGCTTGATTGCGAATAACGCATGTCACAGAGGAGGGAAATATATTATTTGTAATATTCTTTCTCGTGTGGTAATACACAGTATACGTTCTGTTTTAAAACAGAGATGCAGACGCTCATTAGAAAGTCTGAAATCTTGTCCCTCATCTGCGTCAACACTTCTCTTCCTGTGCAAACAAGAAGGAGCTCGAAGGAAGTCACAGCGCAACAACGGACGCCGGTGTCTCCTTCTCCTTTTGACTCCGACTCAGCATCCTCTTCCTCTCTGCTCATCTCAATCTTTTCGCCCCCGCCCCGATTGTCGTCCCTCCATATTTGACCCGTCTACATTCTTCGACGCGTTTTTATTTCTCGGATCTTTCCGTTGGCAACCGGTCGACACACCGAGACACACGGGAACGCGCTCTGTTGAAAATAAGCGTCTCCTTTGTGGCAAAAAGGCTTCCTGGACCTTAGCTCTTCTCACATGACTCAGCAAAATCTGCGGCGCGTCCCGGGAAGGCCGAAGGAGAGGGAATCAGAATCCATTGGCCTCTCATCCAGTGACCTTTTGCACTGCATTCAATTTGCTGAACTCCTCTTCAAAAGGGTTCATTTAAAAGGAAATACACGTCACCAGAGAGCAGGCCAGGGTCAGAAAGAAACCTCTGTTAAAAGGTTTTTTGTTTGTTTTTTTTTCCCTACAAATTGCTGGTGAGGTCACTGACGGGAGAACTTTATTGTTGTTTGTTTTGCGTATCATGAGGGTGTTCTGGGAGTTGTTCCTGGCCCGGATGAGGGTTCAGACTCTGGGATACCCTTGATTTCTCTGTGAAATGTGGGCCCTTTGAGACTGTATTGTGATTAACGGCTACATAAATAAACTTGACTTCACATAACATTGGTTCACATAAACATATCATTTTGGCATATTCAAGGAGTTTTAAGTACTCTTTAAAGCATTTTGAAGGACTTTCCACAAACCAAACATAGCCAATATAATCAACATATATATAATATTGCATTGTCATCTACTATTAAAAGTGTCTATTTCCAACCATGCTAGATTAAATTTACATTTCCCCGGCATAAGCTATGTCTTAAAAGTAATTCTGGATTTTTTTTTTTTTACGTTGCGATTTGTAAAACAAAACCTGGGGTAATATCACCGGTTTTCAATGACCGTGTTTTTTTCAAGGACTTCAAATATCTCAAGGACCTGGTAGGAATCCCGATGAGATCACACTTATTCAAAGCAGCAGAAAGGGACAGAATGGAAATCATGCTGCTAGAGAGCGTTGGTAGTGTGTGTGTGTGTTTGCAGCACAAAAGAAAAAGATAAGCCACCATCACTCCGTAACAGACCCTGTGTGTGTGTGTGTGTGTGTGTGTGTGTATGTGTATGTGTATGTGTATGTGTATGTGTGTGTGTGTGTGTGTGTGTGTGTGTGTGTGTGTGTGTGTGTGTGTGTGTGTGTGTGTGCGCGCGCACCTCAAATGCCTGCACGGGGATGGCTTTGCTGTGACGCGTTGAGAGAGGAGGTGGAGAGCAAGGGGAGGACAAACTCATATCCTGGAGAGCTTTCAGAGCCTGATGAGGAAATAAGAAAACAAAACAAACAAATAAACGAATAAAAACAGAAAGGTCGACACAGAGACCACAAAGAAATAAAGGATAGAGTTAGAGAGCAGCAGAGATTGGCAATAGGGAAAGAAGAAAAATAAAGATATAGGTGAGTGGAGGGAGAGAGAGTTTTTTTAAACACCTTTATTTAACACACTGGGCTGGACGACAATTCAATGAACAAAGCAATTCATTAATAAACACGTATTCATCATAATAATAATATACTAACCATAATAATATCAAAAATTAAAAATGAAAGTTAAAAAAACATTGTGAACCACATAGGAGAAAAGGCAGAGGGAGAGAGGGAGAGAGAGAGAGGCAACATACAGAAGATCCACACTTTGTTTGAGTTCCAGTTCCTTGGTCTACACAGGGAAACAATATCCCACTTCCTGTATGTGAGATACTGTGAGCATAGCCAAGGAGGAGTGTGTGTGTGTGTGTGTGTGTGTGTGTGTGTGTGTGTGTGTGTGTGTGTGTGTGTGTGTGTGTGTGTGTGTGTGTGTGTGTGTGTGTGTGTGTGTGTGTGTGCGCGCGCGCACATGCGCACCATTTCCTTCCCAACAGGCTAAACACCCCACACCAGGACTTATCTATTTTTATACCAGACATCTTTTTTTCCTTTTTGCCAAATGGCCCTCAAGCAGTTGTTTGATAAAGCAGATGATAAGGGTTTACTGCATTGGTAAAGCTGATGACATATCAGGTACTGTACGATAAAGAGATACAGAGACGCTTTATTGATCCCCAGGAGGGAAGTTCAGGATCAATACATGAAGAGAAAGTCCATACTTGGTATTCTATGACATTACCATTGAACCACTGAAATTCATTTGCATACTGGGCTGGTGACTCATTTGAATTTAAACAGTGTCAGTGTTTTTTAACAAGGAAGAAGTGGCTAGAAAAGCGACAGAGAGAGATAGAGAAGACATTTCCACGTGTGACTGGAAAGAGCGAGGGAGCGGGGGTTCACCTTCTTCTCTATGGAGGAGAGCAGGTCTTTGAGAATGGCCAGTTTGGTCACGAGGTTCTCCAGTTCCTGATCCCCGCCCAGATTCACAGACTGTTGCACACCCAGAGGTAAAACAAAAACGAGAAGAAGGATTCAACAAAAAGAAAAGAAGGAAAGAAAACTATTCCAGAAGGGACAGCCTGTGACAAACAAGGACGTGATTAAAACACAAATAACAATGCAGCGTACACACGCACCGATGCAAAATGTACGTAAGTACAGTAGAACACACGTGAATATGACTGTGTGGCTCAGCTGTCTGCTGGAGACAAAAGAGCCATTTCCTTTGGGCCCCGCGGCCCTCAGAGGCACCATGACTGTGTGTGTGCACGTACGGACGAGTGTGATCTAATACGTGTGACTGTGTGCGCATGGATGTATACGTGTGTGTGTGTGTGTGTGTGTGTGTGTGTGTGTGTGTGTGTGTGTGTGTGTGGGTGTGTGCGCTTCAAGTGTACTGTACGTTTGAAAGTATCAATTTTACATGTTTATATCATCTGTCTGCTTGGGACGGTATGTATGTGCGCGCGTGTGTGTGTGCGTGCGCGTGTGTGTGTGTGTGTGTGTGTGTGTTGGACACAGCTGTTGGGCTTAGCTGTGTGCCTATGGAACGACAGGAAGCTCAAGAATGCCTCACCTTGCCCTTCGCTCCAGCAGGGACAAGCAAACAAACACACACATATTCCTGTACTGGTATCAAAAGTGTGGACCCAGGTTCAATTCGGAGTCTGGTCCTCACAAGTATAGTAAAACAAAGACACACACACACACACACACACACACACACACACACACACACACACACACACACACACACACACACACACACACACACACACACACACACACACACACACACACACACACACACAGACAGACAGACAGACAGACAGACAGACAGACAGACAGACACAGACACACACCTGTTGGATCATCTTGGAGACCATGAAGGCACTCTGCTGGTCAAAAACTTTAGAGAGGATCTCCAGGCCGGACAGGACCTTATCCACCTCCCTGTGGGAGGGAGAAATGTTATTGTCATCATTATTACTATATAAAAATAATAACGACAGTATTATTATTTATAATAATAATACATTTCTTCCTTTATTTCCTTGTAGTTTACATTATACATTCCAATAAAGACAATCTTAATGGGAAAATTTGAGGAACAGAGCCAAACAGATGGGTGAAAAAAGAGCTCACATTCACACACACTTGTGTACTAATGTTCAACCACACATGTGTAGTTGGTAGTAACTAAATGTTTGCGACAGTGGCAACAGGATATTCTCTCTCTCTCTCTCGCTCTCTCTCTCTCTCTCTCTCACCCATTGAGGCGTTTGCAGGAAGACACCAGCGTCTTGTTGAGGTGTGGCAGGGCGCACGCCCCCTGTTTCACCGCCTCCAGGTCCAGAGCGTAGCTGCCCTTCAGGTACTCGTGGGAGATTGTGCTGAGTCCGTTAGCCGCAGGAGTGCTAAAATTATATTTAACAAAACATATTTAACTGTTTCCATCTTTTTTAAATTTTTTCTTTTTTATAGGGGTCAACCTTATGGTCACGCATGCCACAATAAAAACACCAAAAATTCAAAATGGAATCACACTTTGTCTCTACAAAAAAAAAAAAAAAAAAAAAAAAAAAAAAAAAGTTGATATTTCGTGGTAAATACAAGAAGGCAGTTGTTCTGAGCAGAAAGTGAGGTAGGGTAGATGGGTAGATCTAAGGTGCAATCTTGACAGGAAAAGGAAGTGGAACAGGAAGTGGGCACCATCATCCATTTTGCTGAAATGACTAAAAATGTCGCTCACATTAAACTGAAATCTAACTATACACTGTTGGCTAAACCAATCAGTGCATGGTTCAATGCACAGACACATGACATAAAACACACAGACACACCCCGCCTCCCCAGAAGCCCTCTGTGAACAATGTGGTTTTCAACAGGATGTGGTTTTCCTTTCTACAGAGAGGGAGGTCTCCATGGCAGAACTCAGGATATGCATCAGTGTGTGTATGTGTTTGTTTTACTAAACTTGTGAGGATCGGTGTCCGGATTGTCAATTTTTTTTGGTTTAGGTCACTTACCAGGCGTGTGTGTATGTGTGCGTGTGTGTGTGTGTGTGTGTGTGTGTGTGTGTGTGTGTGTGTGTGTGTGTGTGTGTGTGTGTGTGTGTGTGTGTGTGTGTGTGTGTGTGTGAGTTATGTGGGTGAACGACAGCCAGTCAGTGTGACTGACGACATGTGACGGTGTTTCTGAAATGTGACAGTGTTTGGCATGACGTGCGCATGTGTGTCCACTCGAGCAAAAGATCAATTCAAGCTTTGAGTGTATGTTCTCTGTGTAGATGTGTGTGTCCCGTGAGCTTCAGCGGCCTTTTCCAAATTGCGAAAAATAACATAAATCCTTTGGAAATCAATCCTCAATTGTGCTTGCTTTTTCTGCTTGAGTTGAGGCGATTAACTCCTAAATATATCCATCCACAGAGTTTTCATAATAGAGACCTCTCGACCGCTCAGGTACTCCGGGACCGGTCAGTCCACAGGGACCAAACTAAATTGGGCAAATCTGCTTTTAGTCACTGAACTCCACACTGCTGGAATAAACTTCCTGTGGCCCAACGGTCACCTCTTCTGAAAGTAAACTCAAAAACCTCCCCCTTCTCTCCGGTCTGTAAACGGCACCATCTGTGTACCGTTTATATCATGTCCTTTTGATAGGTCATGCCTTGGTCAGGTTGGTTTCTCAGGTTTTCATGTTTTTCATTTGTCTTTAAATATTGTGTAAAGCACATTCCCTTTGAAATACAGTAGTTTTTATAAATAAAGTTTGCATCATTGGTTGCTATCCTCTTCTGGACAACAATGTCTCAATGGCTTGCTCAAAGAAGCGACGTTAAATCGTGCCACGAGCCGCCTTAAAGTGCGGCTGCCCTATTCGAAAATCAAAAGCCGCCCCGCTACCTGTCGGTGGGCGTTTCTTGTCCTGGCGGAGTGGAAGTGGAGGCCGAGCGAGGGGGGAGGGGCGGCTTCTCATCTTCCCCATCTGCAGATCACAGAGCAAAACAAAACGTGAATATCTGGGGATCAATTCCAGGACGGAACGTTGATCATTGATCGGGATTGGGAGCCAATTGGTTAATTCCAAGGAGAACTAGTTATTTTAACGTTTCGGGTCAACGCATTCCTCCCCCAACAAAATGTTCCCGAACCGGTGAAGACGAAACACAAAAATGTAAAACATTTTTAGAATCTTACGATATGTTTAAAACAGATTATTATTTCTGTAAGAAGCTGTTAATAGGAGAAATATTGTCTTTATATCGGCTGAGGGGAAAAACAAAACAATAACCATATGAAAATATTGTATGGGTCTTAAAATAAAAGTTAGTATTCGTCATTTAATACATCTTTATATTTATTCAAATTTTTATTAAAGGAAAGAGTAACATTATTAACTGGCAGTATAAATTTTAAAGTGATAGTTTTGTCCTGGAACAATGAACTATGAGGGCATTAAAAAAAAAAAACTCTTCCTAAAATAGTAAAATAGTTTCTGTTCCTGGAACCAGTCTGGGAAGCATGGTGTGTCACGCAGGGTGTTCCACCTGAATAGTCGCGGTCGTCGCTGATGACGCTCTCCTCTCTCTCCACGGGGAACAGCAGCGTGGTGACCAGGCCCTGGCTGGGCTGCAGGTACAGCAGCACCAACTCTGGAAGCGTCTTGAAGCGCTTGGGTTGGACGCCCTGAGAGGTCTGGGTGGGGGAGAGAGAGAGAGAGAGAGGGGTGGGGGTGGAGAAGAGAGTTTGTTTTTCTACGCCTTTAATATATACACTATTTACACGTCGCTGTTATTGACCAGAGCCCTACCGATGCCAGATTTTTGAGTTGCCAATTCCGATTTTGGAGAGTCCTAGCCCAGCGATTACCGATGTATTTACTGATATTTTGTCAAAAAGTGCAAAACTTTCAAATCAATTTAAAAAACTTGTATTTTATTAAGTTTATATATTTGAGAACGTTTAACTTATAAGCAAACAAATAAAAAGATAAACACACAAACTATTTGATATATAAAAAAAAATGTAAAAGATGATATTAAATTAAATTAGTATTTTTTCAGAGTTCCAGTGAACGTATCATCACGTCCGAATCAAATTTGTTTTCTGAGTTTCCCATGAACGCAGCATCGCTTCCTGCTTGGAGGGCTGTGTGCATGTCTAAACGTGATTGTAAACAAACATGGATGGATTTATAATGCCCAGTCGGCTTCCGCACTTATTTTGGTGAGTAACCTAAAAAATAGTGTAAAACAGATGAGTACAAGATTAATACCCAATGTTTTTTTGTTTATTATAATTATTTAAAAATCTAGACACATCGGCTGCATAATTGCCGATCCCGGTGGGGTCAAAAAAGTAAAATAATAGCCAATATATAGATGCTCAATTATTGACATGTATAGAGCTGTATATCTTAAATCTGAATATTCCGCCAGGTACATTTACATATACTAGGCATTTGTTCTGGTGAGGTTGGGTGCGTTTGACTAATAAGCATAAAAAAAAAGCTTAACAGTCTTAGCTTAACAGTTGAATAAAATAATAATAAAATAAATTACAATAAAAAGTTAAAATGAAAGTAAAAATGTAATTTAAAATAATTAAAAAATGGTCAAATATATATTGTACAAGTATCCAAAAAAAACATACAAAAATGTGTATAAATGTATATATTTATTGCATATAATATATGTAATTAATATGTCACATGATCCTCAGAAGCCATTTCAAGGAGAACTTTGTATTGCCAATACTCTATGAGCAGAGTTTTTGAATATATAATGGACACAGTTGTGAGAAACCAAACAGCAGCGGTGGGACCCGAACCCGGAGCCAGGGCTCCTTCAGAAGGCAAAAGCCCCACAGACGCCTGGATGTGGCAACAGGACAGGGTTTATAGAGGGGGCGTGGCCTACAGCTCTATTGCAGAGTTAGAAAGAGAGAAAGAGAGAGAGTATGTGTGTGTGTGTGTGTGTGTGTGTGTGTGTGTGTGTGTGTGTGTGCGTAGCAAGATGTGGGGGGAACGTCACAGCTGTTGGGCACAAAGCACAATGAGGCAGCTGTGTGTGTGTGTGTGTGTGTGTGTATGTGTAAGAGAGGGAGAGAGAGAGAGCTCCAGCAGGAGCATGCCAGCTGCTGCTAAAGCGATGGCGTTTTCACACAGACACACTCCCTAACCCACAGACACACACGTGCACTGCAGAGATATTGAGACACACACCTCTAGGTGACCCCAAAGTGTAGACACGCACACACATTATTTCCTTCATGTGTTTGTATTTAGTTTTATGCGTGTGTGTGTGTGTGTGTGTGTGTGTGTGTGTGTGTGTGTGTACCTGGACGGCCAGAAATCCCTCATCATCGGGAAGAATTCTGTATGTGTGGACATGCTTCTGAAACCTAGAGAGAGAGGGATAGAGAGAGGGATAGAGGGATAGAGAGAGAGCAAGACGGACCGAGGGCCAGGAAGGAGGGATGAAAAGGAAAAGGTTGGGAGGGGAAAAAAAAGACCATTAAACTATCAATTCCTTCATGGTTAATATTTCTTGCAACCAGACGACTTAGGCTTTATAATCCGACTGTCTGTGAGCGTGTGTGTGTGTGAGTGTGTGTGTGTGTGTGTGTGTGTGTGTGTGTGTGTGTGTGTGTGTGTGTGTGTGTGTGTCCAGACAGCGTGGGGCGATTCAACCTGTTACTGTCTGTCATCACGGTAAGCACATTTTTTGCCTGGTATTGATACAGTAATGAAATAGAGCATAAGAATGGAGCATTTTTTTGTAATTTTTTTTTATTTTTTGAATGGAGCCATGTTTTTATTGGTTTTGTCACTTGGCGCAGCCTACAGTCAACCTCCCACATCCTCCCCCCCCCCAAGAAACACACAGCAGCACAATTATTTTTTTAATATGCACAAACAACCTCGTCTGCAGTTTTCGATGTTTCAATTCTGTGAAAATATTGCATATGGCGGCAAATATTGCGATATTTGATATAATCGAATATCGGCCCAAGCCTGCATGGAAGTTCCCATGCTTAGGGGGTCCGGCCGCACGCAACGGTAGTTCTCAAGCTGTGGGTGGAGTTACTCAGATGCGGGGCGTTATTATAATGAGTCTCTTATAACCCTTTCCCTCTGCACAAAAAAACCCGGTAACACCTGCTAACATGCGGCATTTGTCATCAGTGGGAAAGGTAAAACAGTCAAATGACCCTCCAAATGCTCACAGGTTCTAATCGGCTAAACCTCAGCACATCTCTTCCTCACATCTCTGCTCCCAGCCGCCGAAGGACCGGTTTGCACGTTCCCACCGGCAGCATACTGATACTCCAGCATCCATGCTGGAGTATCCGTGCTGCCGGTGCTCCATGCTGCTTCAACTGTCGTGTTGGGTCCTTCATGAACGATCCGATTACAGTTATTATTTACAGTTTCATGTCGTTGTTCGTTTAACTTGCCGTCTCCTCTACTGTTTTGTTCCCAATCACACTGGAACCACGACACGACCCTTCTCCGACATGTTTGTGATGTAGAACGTGATGCAACAGAAAAAAAAACTGCATTTCTCCTGACAATGGGAAAGGTGCCAATCGCCTATTTTTTGTGAATTTCACCGTTTCGCACATTTTCTGAAATAGGGCCCGCCCAAACAACTGACTGGGTAGCTTTACTTCACAGTTTGTGTGTTACTAGGCCCATCAGAGACCCAAACGTATGTGCACAAGCACTGAAAAAGTGAGTTGTGCATAACAGATCCCCTTCAAGTGGCAGAGGCAGCCCGCTAAACTTGATATTCTCTTATACCAATTTTACACCAAAATAAGCGGGTATATCCAGGTTTCTTAAACGTGGGTAAACCCGCTAAAAATAGGCGATTGACGCCTTTCCCATTGCCGGGAGAGGATTATGCCTTTCATTTTTTTTCCTGGCGTGTAACATTCAATGTCACAAACACATGTCATGGTTCCAGTGTGATTGGGAACAAAACAGTAGAAGCAGCATAGAGTATCCATGCCCGCATCGTGCCAGGTCCTTCGGCGGTGCCGAGACGCTCCTCCAGTTCGGAGGCCGGCCTGGGGCGGTGCTGGAGTAGCTCAGAGCCTGGCAGGACGTGTGGGGGTTCTCCGCTGTGGTACCCACGCTCAAAACACTTCATGGTGCCGCATGCGGGGAAAAAAAGTCATTACCTTCCGATTTAGATTTTGGAATCGAAATAATTTTGACGTCAGCAAAGTCCGGAATTTCAACGGGTGTCGCGTCGTGCCGGTAAGGGGGCGAGAACTAGCAGGTCGACCCGGGTGTCCTGTTTCCATCAGATCATTTGTCCTGGGACTGAAACCCTGGTATAACCTTCCTCACTAATGACAAATACCAGATGTTACCGGGTGTTACGGGGTTTTTGGCCCAGTGGGAAAGGGGTATTATAGTATCATTTGTCAAATGCTCCACAGTCCAGTTCGGCGCTTTAAGCAATTAAATAATACAACAAACATAAAAATGTAATAATAATATATGGACGCTAAAAGAAAATGTACAGGATATTCACAAAAAAGGAAGCATATTAAATCATTTTAAAAAGACAATTTAACAGAAAGGTGTATCTCCAGGTGTCCATGTGTGTTCTTTTTGTCCATTGAGTGGAACGAATGCAGAAGGTACAATTTGCCAGGCAAACCTTGGGGTTTGTGATGGTTTTCCTTCCTGTACATACGCATTGGTTATGCCTGCATTGGTGGGAGGGTGAAACACTGCCAATGCAAAACTCTGGCATGCTCCTAATTTGCATTACACACTCGTGCAAACATATCTCAGTGTGTGTGTGTGTGTGTGTGTGTGTGTGTGTGTGTGTGTGTGTGTGTGTGTGTGTGTGTGTGTGTGTGTGTGTGTGTGTGTGTGTGTGTGTGTGTGTGTGTGTGTGTCTTTGTCTAAGGTTCACAGTGTATATGTTGAGGCAAAGACATCCAGACCAGGAATGAATTCTGTCCGGAAAAATCCTTTCCTGCCTGTTTTCATGTCAGATTTCCGACTGGCCAAAAAATAATTTGTAATTAATTTGGTGTTAGTGTGAGGCAGCCTTGAAAAAAGAAAAGAGCAGCGTTCATATTGCGGTGCGGCCTTAAAGCAGAAATTTGCTCAGATGTGGTTACTGTCACATGACACGAGGGGAGAAGCTGCGGTGGTGAAGTCAGTATCTGAATGTTAGCATGTGCAACTCGTGTGAGAGATGAGGAACACGGCCAAGATTATTCAAATCTTAAAAGGAGCGTTAGAGACGAGGCGGATTGGAATAAAGACTCACAACCAGGTTAGGCGGCCGCGCTGCAGTCCTATGCACCACCAAACAATCCTGCACGTGACTCCTACATCTCTCTGACTAAATATAATTTTCAGATAAACATTTACTATACAACTCCCAACATTACATGCACAACACGGGTCGGGCCGCTGTTTGCGTCATTTATTGGTAACCGTGTGGACTTTGGAACCATCTCCCCGATTATTCCTGTCATTGAATTCACAAAAATCTGTATTTAATCAAGTATGCAACTAAACTATACCAGACTGGCCAGAAGTCAGAGATTATCAGACTGTGCAGTGTGTGTGTGTGTGTGTGTGTGTGTGTGTGTGTGTGTGTGTGTGTGTGTGTGCGCGCGCGTGTGTACGCGTGTGTGCGCGTGTGTGTCTGTGGATTTCCTGTTTGGAGGTGGTCGGCAACCCTACTTCTATTTCCCCCGCTCTTTAGAGTAAATTGTATTGTTTAAGAAGCTTCAAATAGTGCCAGAAATAGAGATAGAGACAGAGTGACTGTGGCACAGGCCCAACACACACTGTGTGCTGTAAACAGCTTTGTGTGTTGGAGCTACAGACCGCGTCGCTGCCTTCCTGCATCCTCCTTCAGGTGAACCTTGTCTCATAGTCGATAAACAGGGAATGTTTAATGCAAATATAATACGGACTACGCTTCACTGTACTTTTATGTAGACTATTGATAGTACTATTGATTTCTGCTGACACAACAATAAAATTCATCCAAATAATTACAATTTAACATTTGAATTGCAATTTATGCCACTCAAATAGCGCGATAATTCACATCCACCTTGGGGAAATAAACATCTTGGTAGCCACAACCCAGGGAGGAAAACGTTCTATTTATCACGACATTTCTAACATCGGCTCCAAATTCTTCGGAACTTTGGATGGAAACATAGGAGGGGAGAATCTAACGATTTTACTAAATAATTGCTATCAGGCGGGCCGTATAATAATTGCGCAAGCTCTAGTATTTTCGTTTGACTTTGAGTGACACATGTTGCTTATGAGGTCCGCTCCCAGGCCAGCGGCGGCAGAAAAAGCATCCCCTGAGCTTCGAGTCTCCCACAGCCAATCAAGCAGCACCCACGGCTTTCATAACAGAACATGTTTTGACACAAGACACGATTCGAATTCGGTCTGATCATCGTGGCCTTGAGCCACTCGCGCCGTGTGTGTACATAACAGAGCTACAGCGAGCACCCACAGTAGAAACAGCAGACACTCGCATGCTGCCGCCATCGCGAGTATAATTGACAATACAGCATGAGCAGTTTTCCAGGGTCCACGGCACCGTTAATGAAATGCAAACCAAACAAGCTGCTTTTGTACCAGTGGCTTTCAGACTTTGTGAGTTAATCTAAGATGTAAGGATATTCATTATTTTATCATTTACTTCAGGGAAGGAATTTACTCAACCCACACGCACACACACACACACACACCTGGACAGTTACATGTTTAGACGCGCTGCATTGACACAGCGGTAAATATTTCTACAAGGTGAACACTGAAACAATCAGATCTCTCTAAACGTTCCTGTTTTTAGAGTGAGTGACACACACACACACACACACACACACACACACACACACACACACACACACACACACACACACACACACACACACACACACACACACACACACACACACACACACACACACACACACACACACGTTTTCATAGTAAAAGAGTAAAGCACGAGTCAAATTTTAAATATAAGTAGTTTGAGTGTTTAAAATAAAAACATACTTATGTTTGCAGAAAATAGATATACATGAGTGTTAATATGTCCATATGTAAGTGTAAACTTTAAATATGAACAAATCTGTGGAGCCACTACTACTGAAGGTAACTTTTACACACACGCACACGCACACACACGCACACACACACACACACACACACACACACACACACACACACACACACACACACAATGTATTGCACAGGGTGTTGATTTGGGAGGGGCGGCAGCCGTGACATCCCTCGTGTCGGCCTGCTGCATGCATGATCACTCATAACTTTTTCCATGGTTGATGTACAGTATACAAACACTGTAACACGCTTTATGTATAGGACGGATACGGAAAGCTGCCTCAGCAACATTTTACAACAGCACACAGCAAGCTGAACACTAAATACTGCATTCCATTAAACTTGAAACGCCCGCGGACACGCACGCACCACTAGAGGTCCATAAAAGTGAAACGCAGGAGGAGGAGCGGCACCGAGCGTCTCCCTGGGAGTCACACTTCAGTCCCCGCCGGTGGACGGCAACACCGTTCTCTAACACCTCCTACAAGGCACCGGTATACTGAGTGCAATAATGATAATGATATGTAGTGCATGGTGTTTTATTCCATTATAAGGTGTGCTGCAAAATTCCCCGAAACCTAAAAGGGTAGTAAACCTATCTAATGAGCAGGGCCGCAACGATGCACCTCTCACACGCAGGGAAACAGAATGATCCAATCAGACGGCGGCGTTTGAACATGTGACGTTCACTAAATAGAAGGATCAGATAATAAAACAGCGCAGGATAAATAAAGCAATGAAACCGACCACACCAGCGGATTGGATAAAGATTTAAGTAGTTGATACCGAAAAAAAGGGAAGTACATTAATAGTGTGGGGATATTTTGGAAGTCAAAAATATCACATCACTCAAACGTAGGAAAGGGGGTTGAGCGTGAGCGGCGGTGGACCCCTGACGAGGGGAAACATTTATGTTATAAATTGGACTTTCGCCTCAGATTCAACCACACATTTACGTGAAGAATCTTGAGTTTTATTGAGGCCGGGATCAGCGGAGCGACCACCCCTCGAACCCCATCACCAACGGTTCAACAGACATTGCTCGGGTTTAGGGTGAACTCAACCCGAAGGCTGCCATTTACAAGAAACATGAGAAAACGTCTGCGGGATCAGAAGTGACACGAGTGGGTTATTATGAGGATCTTTGGTCGAGGACAACAGAACCCCACATCAGCCTCAGTGTTGACTTTATTGACGACGTCAAAAGGAAAGGTAATGTTTACAGACGACCTGCTTTCCCAATAGACAGTGTGGGAATGTCGCTGCGGGATTTGCCAAACGCAAATTTGTGTGACGCGCATTCTGTATTACCACACATCACCGTGAAGAAGAGAAAACTCACTAAACGGTCGGTGTCGCCCCATATCGTTTTCATTTACTACCATTTTAGTTTTTATAGGTCTTTTGCAACACAGCGTGTAACAACATATATTCCATACACTCGACATATCATTGGATACTGTATTCAAAACTGGTAATGCATGCATGTCATGTTGCGATCACAATACGCAACATGTTTTTTTTTTCACAAATCAATGGTTTACTATTGTGCAGCCCGAAAAAGTCGGTTCTTCCTAACCCGCCATTGAGTGCAGTGGCCAGTCACCAGCCCAGAGCTGTTGATCAGAAATGTAGGCCATCTGTAATCACTGATTTCTCATGGTAATGTTGTCGTCAATAAAGCGAGGCAGGCGTTGGGCTCCGTTGTCCTGCTACTACATCAGAGCTCTGCCGTGCATACAAAGCATTACGGTTTTGCTTCGGTTCTGTTTCCGCAGACGTTCCCGTATATTTCTCATATACTCCGAGGACGGCCGCGTTTGTAAAAGTGTGACCGAGGGAGATTTTTTTTGCAGAATATTGTGACATCACGTTCCTGATTCCTTTAGCTTGCATGGATGACATATCTTCATATGGCTTGCAGCACTCTGTGCAACGTCAATCTAGGTTTTGGCAATATTCGGAGGGTTAGGGGTGTTCAGGGGTCATGCTATCCACTGCGGGCTTCTTCCACAGACATTCATCATGTTGAGTGGAGTAGTATTCAGTCATGTTGGGCACCAAGGTTTCCTCAAGTCAAAAAAAGCTCTGAATTTTCCCCCGTAGGTATTGTTACGTTACTGGTTGTTCAATCATTTCCAACCCTTGGGTGAGCATGAAACTATCACGGTATTCCATCACACAAATTGTTATCTCTGAACAATATAACTCAAATACAGAATATATACAGTGTATTACAGGTCTGGCAACTTGAAAATTGCACTGCTTCAAATCACGAGCGCAATTGATTTCACCGAAGCTCTGTGATGTGACCCATAGACAACTGGCTCTCCGTGTGTGTCACCGATTGAAGATGTTTAGCTCCGGGACTGACAAAGGCCCCCTTGGTATGATAGCACAATAGGAAAACCCTCCGCACTGTGAGAGTGGGATGTCATGACAAGTCACATGGACAATCTATGAAATGGGAGTTTTTCTTGGATTAAACAATAAAAGTATACCACGGTTAGATACCAACGAAAAAAGAGAGGGAGAGGGTGTATACAGTCCCTTCCGAAAGATGATCCCGCAGCCTCGACCCAAACCAGAGCAGCTGCTGAATAAAGATTTGTTTGGAAACGTTTCAAAACTGCTGGTAAACGTGGAAGTGTGTTATTTGCCTGAAATGATTACCTAAACCACGATCAACTTGTGTTAAGAAATAGTTTGCCATTTTAAAAAACAGCTTCTTTTAAGACAGTGATTTCGAATACTGCCGCTCACCAAGGTGGTGTTTTGTGGCTACCGTCACACGTTTCTATCCAAAACTATGTCAAAAAAGAGAACATTTGAGAACATGCGATAAATGTGTCTGTTGATGCAATACCAGCACAACAGTGTAAAATATTTCTTCTAGGGACAAACTTTTAACCGTGGCCATTAGAAGATTTGAATATCATATAAAATGTTGTATTATTCTGTTGTATACATTCCCTGAATTTCCTTTCGGTCAAATATAAACGACTCTGATTCTGATAAAGAAACCCATTCCAATTCTGATGATATATGTAGAGTAAACCATTTGAGTGGTAATGCAACTCCTTTCCCCAAACACCCTCCGTTAGTGTTTCTGAATATGAAGGAGCGTGCAGCGGTTGTTGTTTTTTTTTCTTTTACCAAACCCATACCGTAAAAGAGTGAAAGGAAGGGAGAAAAGGTGAAAGGACAGAGGAAGGAGAGGGTGGAGGTGTGGATGACGCAGGAAACAGCTGATGCACGGATGGGGGGGGGGTGTGGAACCGTCAAACCGCCGTTCAGCACGGTTTGCCTTAATGACAGAAGACACAGCGTTCAGGATTCATCTGCTTCAATAGAGTTCACTCTTTGATAGGTGCTTTCCTTTTCCACGGGCCAGGAGACAAAATGGGCCAGACGCCTTTCTGCGGTGTCAACGTGTTATAAAACCACTATTAAATAGACATCTTGTGGTCGCTCGCAAAAAAGAGACTATTGTCTCAGTGTTCCCTGAATCCTTTTGTATTATGGAAGAACCTGTATTACGACAAATAATGTACGATCACATTCAGCTGAGCAAAGAGACCATGAAAACATTCAAAGTGATGTTTACAGATGGTTAGATAATGTGTTGCATGTGCACGCACACGCACATGCACACACACACACACACACACACACACACACACACACACACACACACACACACACACACACGCACACGCACGCAGACAAACACGCCTAACGAAAATTATCTCCAACATCCGAGTTCCAAACAAAGAAAACAGCCTTTCAATCTTAAGATGAGACGAGATGTTTGTTATGCGCAGGAACACCGACTGGTGTGGCTCTCACAAGTGAATGAACGCAAACACACACTGCTATCAATGGTGGAGGGTGAATTATAGGCCATGTCATGTAGGTAAATTCAATGTCATCAGAGCCGCGTGCGTCATGAAATATCTTTCCCGTTGCTTTAAATGATGTATCATTCCCTCAATCATCTATGCGGGGGACGCCAAAATAATGACGGTTTTGATCAGTTACACTATCATCTCCCTCGCAATGGTACGGACAGGC
>NC_137197.1:12566947-12569447 GCF_960531495.2 Zeus faber
CAAAACCTCCTTTGTTTTTGTTTTTTTAATCCATAGCATTGTCTGTGTTGGGTGGATTACACCACAAGCCCCCCCCATTCAAAACTGCAACGTTTACTTTTCAACATCCGGGTTTACCCTCGTCTTCGCTGTAAGGCGGTCACTTCCTGGAAAGTATGCCTTCTTCTTCTGATCGATTTGTTTGTTGCTCATCCATATCGGCATTTTACTGACCATAACCAACTTGAATTCCTGCTGGGAAAGGTGGACCGCGCCACCGACAATAGAAACGGCATATAGAGACACACATACATAACACAAATACATTGAATGGCTTTTTCTTTCTTTGCTGCTGTTGAACACACACAAAAAAAAACTAATGCTGTGTTAAATATAATTGTAAATAATGAAGACCTTTGAATAAGGTGGGTGGCGGCCGACACAAAAAAATTTTTTTGATATGATGATACAAGACGCTGAGAATCAATGACAAGTAGGAGAGATCAAATCGTTTTTTTCTAATGATAAATGGGTCCATAAGTTATCAATAATCACAGTAGCACATGATGATGGGTCGACAGACATAGCGGCACATACGATTCCTAACTTCCTTCACCTACGACGGCTTTATTCACAACATGGAGGCGAGCGAGGCGGCTGCCAGGAGGAGGAGGGTCCTCCGGGTGAAGCCACGCTGTACTTGACCGGCGGCGTGGTTGTTCAGGTAGTACTCGGCCACCTTCTTGTTGGGGTTCGGTGCGGTGAACCACATCTGCATGCAGCGGCCGGAGGTGTTGGTGAGTGCGGTGTACTGGTACGACTTGGACCAGATCTCCTCGCACATGGATTTGGGCGTGGGGTAAACGTCAGTCCATTTCCTGCACTTGGCGCCCTGAGGACACTGGTTAATGCCTGGTGGGGGGGGGGGGGGGGGGCATAGCGTTAGAGCTCCACCTGGACTTGGACCAGACCTAGACCGTACGACGGAAAGAGGAAGGCCACTGGCGATGCGGGGGTGGGAGGCTAGTGACTCAGTAAGCCAGGCACAGACAGGGAAAAGCAAGGTCACACACTAGTTTCTGTCTGTGTGTGTCTGTCTGTCTGTCTGTCTGTCTCTCTCGCGCACACACACACACACACACACACACACACACACACACACACACACACACACACACACACAAGCAGAATTCAATAAAGAATCATTAAGACTTTTCTATGGCTCTTTGAGGGGACGTGGTTTCAACTCTTTCCATCCCTCTCCAAACCAAACCAGAGGCATATGATTGAAGAAATAGACTTAGATACAGGAAGCGGTTTCAATACAGTAATAACCCTTTCACAGACAGCCAGAAAAAAAAAAAAGAATACACGACCCCTGGCACACAGAGAGAAGTAGTTTGTTAGCTCGCCCCATCCCCCTACACCACTCTGGCTCTATTTGTGAAAAGTACAACATTGGGGGTTGCAGGTCCTGATTCTGAGTGTGCAAATGGCAGTGTTGTTTTTTTTTTTTTCCTGCACTGTGCCCTTGAAGGACCCTGCTGGCCAACTGTGTATTTGAGCGGCCCGATTTGCCTCAGGGCTCTCAGATATTCCAAAGCTATGAGCTGTGACCCTGAAGCACGAGGTGTGAGTGACTCTGCATTTGCACTAGTGCACAGTTTTTAGTTATGAACTGATTTCCTCCGTGTGCCTCCTTCCTGGCGGCCCGGACATGAAATTATAGATTAAGTCATTATGTACATGTTAACTGTACAAGCGGTCATGTACATGAAAAAAAATTGACCTGTTGTTGTATGTGCACGTACTGCACATGTGTGTGTGTGTGTGTGTGTGTGTGTGTGTGTGTGTGTGTGTGTGCGTGCGTGCGTGCGTGCGTGTGTGTGTTTTCTCACCACTGGTCCAGTCCCATCCATAGTGCCAGTTGCTCTTGCAGGTGTGGTCATTCTTGCAGTCCTCCCACCAGCTGTGACAGTCCTCCTTGCACAGGGGGACGTTCAGGATGCGCTCCTTACGCCAGGACTGGTCAACCTACGCACAACCCACGGATCAATCGATCGGCAAACACCCCAGCGGGGAATCGGGTCATCGTCGCTGAATTGTGTTTCTGATCCTCATGGAAAAATTGGGTCAGTTGTGCTACTGTCAGCGGATCCCTGTTTTGCTCCATAGGTTTACATTTGAGCCCCGTTCCTGTCTCTAACATATGTTATTATATATGTATATTTATGGGTTCAGGGCATGCAGTATTAAATGGTCCACAATCCCCAAAAGACGGATTAAAAGCGGATTTGTGCTGGTCTATTAATACTGAAAAGAACATTGGGAAAAAAAAAGAAAAAACAAACGTGGACAATCAGTAAAGTCAATGTAACTAACAGGATTAAATAACATAAAAAGAGGCGGTTATCTAAAGTTCATGGTGAGTCCGTCATCACTGGCTGAATAACAGCGCAGTTGTTATCTGAATTAGTATTTGAATGATACCTGAATTGAAGCTTCAACTCACTTCTTCTGC
>NC_137197.1:12571947-12594447 GCF_960531495.2 Zeus faber
TAATTACCACGGCGAAAATTAAAGAATTTTAGTCTTCCGCCGCTAATCAGACGCATATATTTGTATTATTATTAGTAGTAGTAGTAGTTGTAGAAGCAGCAGTAGTCGTCGTCGTATCATCATTGTCGTCGTCATCATTATATATTTCTATTCCAGAATTAATGTTTGAGATTTTACATTTATCACAAAACAGATTGTTTACATTGATTATTTTCGGCCACAGAGTTGTTGTTGTTTTCCTGTTGCATTGCATGCTGCCTGTAGCCCCTTAAAAATACTTAAAATTCCATCCTGCGTTCCTTTTTAAACAAATATTAGGTCCTTAAAGTAAACATGTTGTCTTAAAATTTAAGTTATGAGCGCTTAATTTCAAACGTAAACATTTTTTCTCATGTTATTTGGCCATATATTTATTTTTGTCAAAATGAATCAAGCTCTTCTGCGTCAGAGTCAACATTTCTCACTGTCTTGTATTCATTCCAAAAAACAGTACTTACTCTCATACATACCTACAACCTACACCTACTTAAATTTAATTGGAAAAGTATTAAATTGATCGGACACCCGCAGATAACCTGTGTTGACTGGGTAGGGCATGTGGATAGTGGACATTCCAGTATGTGTTTTTTACCCATGTTATTTTTGTGCTGCTTGTTACAGTCTACTATTATCTGTTGCAATCATTTTGGTTTTCTCTTTCTGTCAGTGAACCGACAGAGATGTCCACTCTGTTCCCGTCACTGTTCCCTCGGATAACGGAGTCGCTGTGGTTCAACCTTGACAGGCCCTGTGTCGATGAGACCGAGCTACACCAGCAGGAACAACAGCACCAAACATGGGTACACAATCTGCAACTAAACCGTTGTTTTATATTATGGCATGTGAGCACGCGAATGCGGTTTGGCACACACACTCTTGACGACACTCATGATTTACACGTTAGTTAATGAAAGTATTATTTGATGTTTGATGTTCTTGTTCTGTCTCTTTGTATCAGTTACAGAGCATTGCTGAGAAGGATAATAACTTGATGCCTATCGGAAAACCCATATTTGAGGTATTTACCTTCAGTAAATAGACTACATAATCATTCTACAACTCAGCATTACATTGGTCAGCACCAGGTGTTGCTGTGACAAAACAAGCAACTTATAAAAATAGCTGTATCTAATCCTATAAAAAACATTATGCATTATGTAAAAATTAATTTGATGGACTGAAAATACTTCAAAATAAATATATTCAATCTACACTTCCAATTAATGCTGTTCACTATCCTCGCTAGCTATGGTGTGGAACAAGTAGTCTGCAAAGGACCGTTGCTGTTTCTGTATATGTGTATATATTTATCTCTGCTTTCTGCACTTTCTCTATGTAGCAGACATTTGATGAGGAGGAAGAGGAGGATGATGAAGATGAGGAGGACAGTGAGGAAGACTCTGAGGATGAAGAAGACATGCAGGACATGGATGAGATGAATGACTACAATGAATCTCCTGACGATGGCGAGATCAATGAGGTCAGAGTTAATACAACGACATCAAGTTTTGTTTTCCAAAAAAATACCTATATCAGCATAACTCGTGCTTGGTCATCCAGATAGAAACACTAACAAGTAGTGTTTAAGGTTGGCTCATATCATTTTATGAGATAGGTGTTGCCATGTGATTGTTTGAAAGTTCGTTTTTATGCTCATTTGGTTTTGATAAATTCACTTAATCTCACACAATACCGCAAAATCAAAAGAACAGCCAAAGAATGTTTATGAACATTGAGTGATTTTGAATAGTTGTATTTCGTATGGGGTATTTTACATCAGTTCATACCAAAAATGTTTACGTAGCCCTGCCTAAATCTGACTCTCTTTCTGTATTTTTTGTTGTTTGTTTGGTTTTGTTTTTTTAAGGTGGATATGGAGGGAGCCGAGCAGGACCAGGACCAATGGATGATTTAAACCTGCAGACTTGGTCCTCAACCAGCCGTCTGTCTGGTGCTGGGCCTACACAAAACCTGGCTCCAAGCCTTAGTTACAAGGGGCAGATATGATATTTTTGTAAACACGCTAAACTAGAATGATCTTTATCAATACAGGCTGTAGGGCTTATCAGGAGGATGAGCCCCTCCTTCCACCTCAGAGTCGGTATTGATGGTCATGTGGTCTGGGTCACATTCATACGGTTACATAGAGAGAAGGTTGAGTTGTGAAGTGCTGTGGCTGGATATGCTCTTGTGTATGCCTGTGCAGTGAGAACTCTTGATTGTGAGATTTTTTTGTTTGTTTGTTTGTTTTTCAAGCGGAAGATATGAGATGATTTCTTTTTATAGTAGCGCCATGTCACTCCGGGCAACACAAAATCACACTTTGCTGGGTTCTTTGGGTTGCTGTCAGTTATGTGCACACGAGACAGGGCAGGGCTTTAATGTTTGAGAATCCCTCTCTGTTTTATTGCCTAGTTTTGAAGTTTGACCTTCTACTGTCTGCGGTCATGTGCCAAAGGGTTTCCAAACAGCAGACCTACCGTTTGATAAGACAATTCTAGAATTACAGTGGGTTGCAAGCTTACACATGGGGCTGGGTTGAACTTGTTTGTTCCGCTAAATCTAATTTCCACTGAGATGTAATTTTGTCTTGTAATTTTGCGTTATATTGTGGTTGTAATCACCATAGCCAGAAAAAATAATGCAAATTTACTGGACAAGATGCAGCATAATATTGTGCACAAGCACTTAAAGGCATTTTAAACAAGGCTTTTATCTCCTCAGTTAATGCATTTTGTCTGAACAGTCATGACCATTGAAGAATATTGAGTTTCTAATCAATTAATTCAAAATTATTTTTGAATTCTGTGAATTCCAAGTCATGAAAAAACAGCATGCTTTTATCCTGTTGCTTTGAGTTTAAAAACCTAATCAAGAGGATGCCCAGGTAAAGTTGCTGTTAGTGATTGAGCACGTCAGACGTTAAGCCAAAACATGCTGATATTGACCCATTTTGTTTTTAAAAAGATTTAATACTCATATTGATCATTATTTGTATAGCATAAAAATACGTCTTATGAAAAGGCTTTAGTGAATGACAGTCACATAAAATGCATGGCCAACAATATGAAAAGAGGCTGAAGTGTTCAACGCGGATTGGCCTGGTTGGTAGATCTATGTCCAGCAGGGGGCTCCAACGACCAGTTTTAGGTGATATCTAAAACCATGATCATCTTGTAAGAAATGATGGTTCTGCTCTGTTATGCAAAAAAAGTTCCACATCCTCTGTATATTTGTAAACAACAAACGACATCAATCTGATGAACACAACCTTTATTTTCAGTGTGCAAAGTTAAAATGAAATTGTGGAATCTTAATAAAAGCAAGTTGTATGTATTAATGAATATTGGACTCAGTGAACTGATTGTATGTTTTTGAAGTTGTTTTTCTGTAGATCAGGATATGATTTATTCTACTGAAGTGCATCTCTAAAAGAGTATCAAGATAAATAAATAGGTTTTCTTATTGGGTGATTCCAAGGGGAATTTTATAGCCATGGTGAGAATAATTCAACTTTGTTTTTCTATGTGCCTGTTGCTTGGTAAATAAAGATAAAACAAGTGTGTGTATGTAGCCAAAGTATTCTTGTTCTACTTGATTCCTTGGTAGACCAGCTCAGCCATGCCATCCCTGATGCCCTTTATATATTCCAGTGTGGCCCGGTGCACCCTCCACTCGTACAGGCCGCAGCGGCGGACATGTCGGAGGAAGTTGGGAGCCCCAGGGAACAGCACGTTGTCGGCGAGGATCATAGAACCCTTCCCCAAGAGTCCAGAGTCCTCCAGCATCTGGAACGGACAGTCACAGAAACAAAGGCAGGATGGAGTTCAGCCTAAATGTACAGTAATGACTGGCTCTTCAAGTTCGAGGATTTGTTTATTTGTCCCATAGGTTCATTTTCCATGGACATGCCACACAGAACTTTTCATCAAATCAGATTCAAACGTGGCAAGAGAGTGTTTCCCTTACTTCAACATTAATATAATTTTGTTTTATTCCACAAATTGGCTAATAATTGCTTAAATGGTGCATTCAAAACAGGAATGGGATTAATTCTAAGAAAATGGTTTGTTGGGGTTTTTTTTTATTAAAGAGGTCATCCACTTTTGGATGGCAATGTGATGTTTTCACATTAAACAATACAGTGGGTGTTCAAAAAAAAAAATGGAAGAAAGATAATGCCCAGAACATAAAATCTAGTATCATGTCATTGAAATTATTGAAATGATCAAATTGTGGTGCAGACACTCACCTGCAGATCAGGTAGGTAGCATTTCTTCCAGTGGTCCATGAACACAAAGTCCAACTTGTCCAAGCCAAAGTCGGACTGCAGCCGTGGAATCACCTCATCAGACGGACATACGATCAATTCCACCTAAATAATATAAGATTAAAAGGCTTTTAAAATCCTCTGCGCCCTCTATTTGGAACAGCCTACAGCAGAAACTTCATCTGACTGACGTGGTCTCTATAGGAGCATTTTAATCTCTTGTGAAGAGCAGGCAGTTAAATGGGATTGATCACTCTAACTGTTTCCAGGCTTGTTAAATTTTACAGTGAATGTTATGTAAGAGTCTGGCTGTCTTTTTTTATTGTGTTAGTAAGAAGCAGGTGAACGTGCGTGTCTATGAGTGTATATAGTTTCGGGCCCTCTCACGGTGTCATCGTCAAACCCGGCCAGGCGTATAACTTTCTCAGCGATGGCGGCATTGCTCTGGTCCATCTCCACGCTATACAGCCGGGCTCCCAGGGGCAGGGCTCGGGCCATGCGCACCGTGCTGTACCCGCAGTGAGCGCCCAGTTCCAGCACCGTCAGAGGACTCTGCTCCGACAGCAACCTGTCCAGGATCTTCCCTGCACACGGAGGCCCAAATATAAACTAAGATAGGAGAGTATGCTATTACTTTTTTTTTTATCCCTTCGGGGAAATTAGATGGTTAGAGCAGTCAAAGTTGCAAAATATCAAACTAAAAAACGAATTATTCTGATAATATCTGAAAAAATATATATATTCTGTATCTACAGTATATTAAATACAGTATAAACATCTACTGTATCATTATAAATATACATAAATCCTACTACGGTGGAGAAATGTCATTATGTCATTTCACTACAAAATGTATGCTCGTATGTATATGTATGTGACACATAAGTATCTTGAACATCTCAAATCTTGGGTAAAAAAAAGCTCTCTCTGAAAAAAGACAAAATCAGAATTATCTGTGAATTGGCTAGCTGCACTATTTATTGTCAGAGATTTGGACACAACAATTTACTTCAGGAATGGCATTTCCCTCCGCCCCGTACAATAGGCGTTCTGCAGCTTCATGGCCAGCCTTAATCGCACTGCCAAGAACCTACTTTCAACATCTACATGAACGTAAATCTTCAAATGTTTTTCCAGCATGTCCAGTAGACTTATTTTTAAATGAAATCTTATCTGATAGCAGTTACCATTTGTTAGATGAATCAGTTATTTGAATAAGATCAGTCCAGTCATTAGTTTCAAGAACTCTAGAAATAAGATATCAATGGAGTTCCTCTTCCTATTCCATACAGGCAATAAACTACTATTCCATTTGACTGTCAGTGTCAAACCCAGGTCCTCTCTTTGACTGAACCACCATCACTATGTGTAAATGATCTGATCAGACGTATGTATCATGCAGTTTGACCTTCTCAAGGCTCTTTGTTTGATAACTAACTTTTCTCTCTCACCTTTCTTTGGCCCTATGTTGCTGATGAACTCAACCTCGCTGCACCACGCGTCGAAGGCGTCCAGGATGCTGTCGGGGTCTCCCGGGGTGGCGTGGGTGAGGACGTACTGGAAGGCCCGCTCCTCCCGCCTCAGCCCGGTCACGCAGTCCTTCCACACCCTCACCAGCACCGCTCGGTAGAACAGCACAAAGTAGTAGCGGTACCGGATGAGCAGCGTCACCACCAGTGGGAGGAAGGCCAGCGCAATGGCAGGAGACGCCATCGCTGCAAGGGTGACAAGACAACACACCAACAGGTAATGCTACTCATATTCTTCCAAAGATATGTGTAACTTGTGAACAGGTACGGGAATAATGCATTTTCTATAATTAACTGTATACGGTGCTCGCGACCGACGCCATACTTACGCAACTTCAACCATGTTACTCTGGCTGTCACTGCCCACTTTCAAGCAGTTTGTGGACTGTCCAACAGGGTAAGACACTGGACCTGCTGTATGCCAATGTTAAGGAGGCATACAGCTCCACAGCCCTCCCTCTCCTTGGGAGATCTGACCACAACCTGATCCATCTCCTGCACCTGTATAAATCCAATGGCAGCCTCTAACTACTAGGACTCTGAGGTGATGGTCACAGGAGACCAATGAAGCTCTACAGGGCTGCTTTGATACAACGGATTGGAGTGTTCTCTGCAATTCCCATGGAGAGGACATTGATGATCTCAAGGATTGTATAACAGGGTACATGAACTTCTGCATGGACAATGTAATGTTGTTCCAACAGAGACTGTAGGCTGTTTCCACAACAACAAACCCTGGGTCACCAGAGACATCAAGGTCCTCCCGAATGAGAAGCAGAGAGCCTTCAGGAACAGAGACCAGGAGGAGGTGAAACGGACTTAGGAAGAACTCAAGGTGAGGATTCGGGAGGGCAAGGACCGCTACAGGAGGAAGCTGGAATACAAACTCCAGCAGAACGATGCAGAGGATGTGTGCAGTGGCATGAGGAGTATCACTGGCTACCAGGCTGGTAGCCAGGTAAGAGGGGGTACCTGGACTGGGGCATCGAGTTGAATCTCTTGCCCAACAGATTTGACGGTGTGGGCCCTTATCACCCCTCCCCCAGCTCTTCAACCATCTGCCCCCCTCATACCCCCTGTCCTACTGTCCCTACTGTCCCCCCTCCCCCACCCATTCTCTCTATCAACACCCCCTTCCACTTCCATCAGCTCTCCCCAACAACACTACCGGAACCATCTCACACCGTCCTTCGCAGCGGAGCAGGTGAGGAAAGAGTTGAGCAGACTCCGGTCACGCAATCACGGGTCCCGACGGCATCAGCCCGAGGCTACTCAAGATTTGTGCCTTGTGCCTCCCAGCTGTGTGGAGTACTCCAGCACATCTTCAGCTTGAATCTGGAGAGTGTCCCTGTGCTGTGGAAGACATCCCGCCTGATTCCTATACCAACGAAGGCGTGCCCTGGCTTCCCCAGCAAATACAGACCAGTGGTGTTGACTTCCCACACAAAGTCCCTTTAGAGACTGGTCCTGTTACACTGTCGTCCCTGGTTAAACCATCACTGGACCCACTTCAGCTTGCCTACCAGCCAAAGGTAGGAGTGGATGACCCCACCATCTTCCTGCTTAACCATGTCTATGCTCACCTAGACAGGCTGGTTCGACGCCAAGAGAATCAACACGCTCATCGGGAAGGCTGGCTCCGTCCTGGGGGCGGAGCTTGATTCTTGGGCGGCGGCGTCAGAGAGAAGGATGCTGCACAAGCTGCGGAGCATCATGAACATTGACTCACCCTCTCCACAATGTGCTGGTCACGCACAGAAGCACCTTCAGCAGCAGACCGATACCACCACGATGCACCACAGAACGCCGCAGGAAATCCTTTCTCTCTGTGGCAATCAAACTATCCAACTCATCTACATCAGGCAAAGCGATGGACAGCAGTGGCATGAGGAGCTGAGGTGGTTCCAGCCTCCATTCCAGCTCTGTTCTGCTCTGTTTGTTCCATCTTCCTACATCTTCCTTTTCTCTCTGGATTATAATCTCTCAGTGGATTACACTTATTGACAATTCTCTGATTTATGTGACACCATGAGTCTAATGTGCAATAAAAGGGACATTATGTGAAATATCATGGACATAATCGTTGAACATTTCAATCTTACCATAAACATTTACCTGTACTTTGAATTGATATTGTACATACATAGCTATTTGCCCTTTCTCATACATCTCTCTGATCCTTATGGTTAACCTGTGATATTTCTGGCTGTATATATGGTTATTGCACCTTACTGATACTTTTTAACTCTTATATTGTTTATTTTGTGTATTTGTACTCTATACTGTATGTTTGCACTATTTTCCTACTTTGTACTGCAACTGCTGTACAATAATTTCCCTCTGGATAAACAAGGAAATATCTTATCTTATATTATATTAACTTTATCTTCTATTGACAAGTTGGTTGTCTAATTGGGAAGTGGGTTTGGCCCTGTGTTAAAGTGGTAAGCCATGGGATCTGCGTTGGTGGTGAATTACACTACAAATCCCAAAATTTTCATCTAGCGTAACCCTTCTTCTTCTCTGTAACTTTGTCTTTTTTTTCCTTATAAATTTACCTTCACCTCTTGATTGTGCCTGATCTGCCACCCTGCCACCAACAATGGAAAACAGTATATAGATGAGCACACACATAACGGAAATACAATGAACGGCTGTTTCTTCCAGAGGTGCCAGCTAAATAAGATATTAAATAAAAGATTTATTTTACCCAAATAATCTCATGGATTACCACTTTAAGAAGGAATATAGTGACATAAAAGTCTGGAATGCATTTGGTCTTGTGCTGCATTTTGCATGGTTTGTAAGAATTGTAAAACTGGTCATTATACATCACTGTCTTAAATGATATCCTTACTCTTGTGCCCCTATAAAGAACAAAGAAAAACACAGAGAAAAACATATAGCACTGAGAGTCTGCAGTATACTGTTTTCAACACTTTTTCAATGCACTCAATTCTGCTACAGGTTTTTTTTTTTATATAACTTAATAAAATAGCATGTTGTAAATGTTTTCATATTAACATTTTTGCCGATTAATTCAGCCTACATTGATTTCTGAGTTTCAGGTCACCTCAGGAGATAAAAACCCTCAGGTAACCAGACACTGTGGCTACACTGGACACTACCGTGTTGAAACACAACAAATAACTATTATAAAGCTGTTGGGACTCCCTGGTTCTCTTCAGTTAAAAAAAACCCAAAACATTTAACTCACCTCTTCTGTTGACTTTGGTGAGGGAACAGAACAGGAGCAAAGATAAAAGTGTTACTTTTAGTTTGTGTGTTCCAAGGAGATGTAAGAGAGATGGGCATGTGAATTATTCATATGTCACGTGCACGATTCTCCAATTGGTCACAATCCACAGACAATGGTGTCGCTAAGGCTGTGTTTACCAGCTGTTCGATTCCACAAACCGTATAACAGACAATGGCGGAAAGCATCAAATTATTACATTTGTTGGGATACAAAACTAATAAATTGGCCACAATCTTAGAGGAAAGGATGGAGGGACAGAGGGTTAGGGAGTGACAGATAGAGGGGTGACAGAGGTAAATAGATAGTGTGACAACGCCAGACATGTGATATCACAGGGAATCATTGAGTGTGTATGTGCTCCCGCAAAAAACAACAACAAAAAAAACAAAACACACACATATAAAACAGCTATTTTTTAATTGCTCATTTATGAAGAAATATCAAACACGGGTGCAATATATAAAAGACACTGCTCCAGATTTTACAAAACAATAAATGTATAAATATTGAAATGTGTCTTATATCAGTTGCCTTATATGTGGTTCCATCGAACCTGTTCTGGAATTTTGAAAACATATATAATACTGGACGATTTCAAGTATATCTCCCTTATCAATAAAATTATTCTGTTCCATCACATACAGTAACAAAAA
The DNA here is from genome assembly GCF_960531495.2 of Zeus faber. Taxonomy (NCBI): domain Eukaryota; kingdom Metazoa; phylum Chordata; class Actinopteri; order Zeiformes; family Zeidae; genus Zeus; species Zeus faber. The sequence continues at coordinate 12,581,698 of NC_137197.1, forward strand.
GCTCTCCCACTGTGTGGATTCCAACAGTTGTCCAGCCAGCCTCAAGAAACTTATTTTTAATTCCTATTAATTTGCCTTCATAGTTTTAGAAAAAGACTAATAACATGACAGTCAATTGTATGAAAATTTCTAAACAACCAGTCATTTAAATAAAATACATATAATGAAAACAGTCCACAGATTTACCTTGGCTTATTTTCAGAGAATGGGGTTTGTTCTTCACTAAATCAAAAATATGGCCAATTTAGCTGTAAAGTTGTAAAGCTATACCTCAAACCCACACAAAACACCCAGGCCACTGTGTTTGGTCGTCAGCCATCTGCACCTTTTAAACACTACTTTATGACGTCAGAAGAGATTCTTTTACATAGAGTTCTTAGGAAATTCAATAATGTGGTCAAACTAAACAGAACAATCACATTGAAACCAGTAAATAGGTGCTTTATAATTGTTCCCCGCTAACTAAGATACTGGTTGGAAGAATATAACAAATCCATCCATAACACTGCGAGAAGCCCTTCGATGGAATCAGAAATTAACTTTGCGAGACAGCTGCCAGTAAAAAAAACGCTGCGGCCCGACTGTGTCTACAGCTCCGAGCAGGGCCGTTTGAGGAGAGATCTGATGAACTTCTTCAGCTCTCTGTCTCCTCTGGTCCACTTCACCAGTCGGGTCAGCACCAGCCTCCCTTCTTCCGCCTGAGAGAGGCCCAGGTACCACCCGCCCGGGGCGCTCCTCCCCTCTTTGCCTTCACCTTCCTTCCGCCACCCCTCTTCCAGTTCGGTTTCGTGTCTTTCGGCGTTTTCCTCCGCCCCCGTGGGGTCCAGGCCGGGGCAGACGCAAGTGGCCCCCTCCGGCAGCCACAGCGCGCTGTGAGCCATTGCCCCTCCGATCCCCTCGGCCTTCTCCGCTCCCCCGCCGGCCCACCTCAGGATGCGACTGCGGCCAAGAGGGACGAGCTGGCGGTCTCCGCCGATGGTGGAAACGCTGCCCACGCGCAGCTTAAAGGCTGGAATGGAAGGAGTGAGGGGAGATCTGTTTAAAACGGACTGTGATCTAAGATGTGTGCGCCGTGAACATAGGAAACTACGTCAGACCTCAGAGTTCCTTAGCAGAGTAGAGAAGATCAAAAACCCTTCTCTTCGGGGTCGTGAAGCTCTAATTCTAAGATGTACGTTTCTGGTCTTATGCGGGATGGTCGAATGTTGTAACTATAGTATCCCGGTGTCCAGTTCTTCTTCCTCTCTGATCCTCCATATCCTTCTCAGGTGCCGCTCTTACCGTACGGGCTGATGCAGAAGTTGTCCTGGATGTCCGTCTCCCCCTCCTCGGCCAGACTGCAGGCGTCACAGATGACACTTCCTGTGGATGAATAAGAGGGATTGGAAATGAGTCATGGGATCTTCTTCTTCTTCTTCAAAAAAAAGCTTTGTTGGGACTCAATTTAAAATCGTCCGATTATAACGTGTGCATTTCAAGTTGAGACTCCGATTCAAGATGATCCACTGACCCCGATCAGATACTTTAGTCTCGGAAAGTAACAAAGTAAAATGACTCCGAGTACTTTAAAGTTATTCTACTTTTCAATTTTCAAGTATATTTTCAACTTTTACTCCACTACATTGCAAGGCAACTATACTTTTTAACTGTAAACACAGTCACGTTACTTTAGTTCTACCAAACTGCGTATTTAGGATTGGTCATATGGTACTTTTATTGATTGATTTTGTTTGAGAGTATGTTTACCTTTAGTAGAAATATAAGTTAAGTCATAAGTTGAAGGTCTGAGTACTTCCTCCACACCGATTCAACAGCCTTCTTGGCGGGTTGTGGTGTATTGTCCTTCATGCAGGATTGAGCCTTTGCATTTCAACACAATTCACTGTACACCACCGACCTTTTGCCGCCTCCTCGCTCCGCGCCTCCTCTCTGATCCGCGCCTCCTCCTGCTCCCCGGTGGCCGGGACGCAGAGCTCCGTCCCCCGGGGGAAGCGGCTGCAGTTGAACATCTCGGGCCAGGGGAAGCCGAAGGCGCTCATCACGGGCACGCAGTCGTCCCGCACGGCCTCGCACAGCGCCCGGCAGGGGCTGAGGGGTCCGCCGAGCTCCGGCAGACAGACGGGGGCGAACAGCGAGCAGAGGAACTTCTTGGTGTCGCGGTGGCAGAGCTTGGACACCAGCGGCAGCCAGGCCGCGGACTGCCGCTGCGCCTCCCGCAGGGTGCCGTGGCCCAGCAGGTTGGGGACCCGCATCTCCCGGTAGCCGATGCCGTGGCACAGGGACAGGGTGCTCGGGATGGGCTTGCACACCGAGCGCATCGAGGAGCCGAGCCCGAAATGGGTCGGGGAATCGCCCGTGGAAAAACACACCGCGGATGCGCCCATGAGTATTAGTAGCCACGCGAGAAGCGCCATGACTGGAGATGGTGCCGAGATAACAACACCAACACAACGACAACAAAACAACAACAACAACAACAACACAACAACAGCTCAACTTCTACTCAGGCGCGACTCGCAAACGATTCATTCGTAGCGAACGAATGTTTTGAACGAGTCGGATGGAGTCACTCCGGCAAAAGAGTGGCCGAGCGAGTGAAGCTTCGACTCGCAAAGTGAAAATAATAACCCGAGGACGAAGGTCCAAGGCAAAGAGGCCAAATGCACTTGGCGTAATTCATTTTGAATTGGACTGGTTTACACTTTTGCATTCCACCGAAATGAATTCGAAGTAAATATTTACGCCTTGCGTTTCTTTGCCAACATAAATACTTTTGAGAGAACTGGGATGAAAACAATTTATGGGGCCCGGTTTGCATTCTTTCGCCTATAAGAAACCTTTGACACAATTAAATGATCGTTGTGAACATTCCGAAGACGACCCAGCCGGGCTCCCTCGTGCATTATAGCAACTCAACCATATGTCTCCCAACGACGAAGCGCGGGACAGTGGAACCACTCTTTTTTAAATATATATATATATATAATTGAATGACTCGTCAAGAACCGAATCTGAGATAGCAGTCGAACCTTTCACCATCACTCACTTCGCCGTCTAGACTGGATCGGACTGGAGGTGTAAACAAAAGGGGGAACGGGGCTAAATGATAGGGAAGGCGCCTCGCAGCCGCCCCGTTGCCACCCCTGCCCGGCTACACTGTGGGGGATGGTGGGGGTGTTGGATCATCTCCCCCTGAAAGCTTGTGCATCTTGAATGGAAGTCAGAATTCTGATTTTAGTCTCTTGAATTCTGACAACTTCTTGAGCTATCCTCCCCCCACATAGAAATATATATTTTTTTTTCATGCGGCCTAGTTCATCTAGAACCTTCGATGCATTGCATTGTTATGTACAAGGTTCAGATGTGATTCAGGTGTAAAAACAACTTTTGTAATACGTATCAACTCGTTTTGCCTGGTCGTTTGTTGTTCAACTGGTTCACCAACGCAAACAGACACCCAGCGGGAAAATTCCCTAGAAATAACCGGCACATACTGCGTTCGGTTAAACCTCAGAAAATTCTAATTCCGAGTCGGTAGTCCCCACTCCCGATCTGAATGTGTGCCGTCGTCTCTCTCAATTAAAACACGGAAACCTGCAGCCAGTCCCTGTTTGTTTTGCAAGCATGCGCATTCTTCTACAAGCAACAAGGTATATGTTGACGTTTTGATTTGGATGTAAACGGACGCTCCTTTTTATTTTTCCTGGTAGGAGGTCGGACATTTCCAAATTCCGACTTTAAAGGAATGCGTCATAGGTTCCGTAAACCAGTGGTTCGCCAATCTTATTTAACTAGTGTAACTCTCACATCTTTTCTTTTTTTTCAGCAGAGTTGCCCCCTTTCAATGGCATTGTCAGGAAAAAAAAAGAGGAAAACGACCATCAATTATTGACTGTATGCGCGTCGTATGTGTTTTTATTTCTTCCCAAAACATCATATATAACCGGTGTTTCTTAACACGTTTTCGGATTTTCGGAGTCCCGCTGCAGTACCCCCGCAGCGCCACCAGGGGCGCTGCGGGGGTACTGGAGGAAACGCGGGGAGAAAGGTTCCAGGGTCACGTGACGTGGGCCCTGTCGGCTCCCGAACCGAAGCGGAAGCGGTCACCGTGTTGTCGCCGCGGCTGCTGTCATGTGACGGCTCACCCCGAGGGGCGGCTGTTGATATCCAGCGGCTTGTCGGGAGGAGGAAGCGGACGCGCGGCGAGGCGGAGCACGGCACCCGTTTCTCCTGGTCCGACCGCGAAGCCGCCGACAGACGCTGGGGTTTGGCCTGCTCGGGTTTGGCTGAGCGCCGGACGCCCCGCGGACGCCATGGGCTGCTGCTACAGCGACGAGAGCGAGACCGCGGAGCAGGTAGTTTAGCCGGCGAGCGTAGCGTGCTAACATGCCGGCCTGGACACATTTTGCAGGGCGGCCGGGTGTCCGCGTCTCACGGGGAAGCCGGGGCAGTGGTGTGTTGCGCTTGGAGGGCTGTTTTGGGGGGGGGGGGTGATGGGTGTGTTAACGCTAACGTGAACCAAAGGCCCTGGACAAGTAATACGAGGCTGAAGTTGGCTCCTTGTTCGCAGCTCCTTATTCGACCTTCCCCACCCCGCCTTTAAAAAAAAAATATATACGATAATGACCGAAGTGGGTAGTTGAGCGGATACGGGGCTGGGGAGGGTTAAATCATCTCAAATAACACCTGATATGTGATTATAGACACTTGTGCTGTCCTCGGGGGTGGGTTTAGCCAGGCCCAAGGTGAGTTCCCATTTCAAGTGCCTCACCTGTGCCAATTACCTCGGTTAGCTTCACATTAAGGGGGCGACGTGAAGGGTCAAATCCACTTGGGCCGCTCGCAAAACACCTCGCGTGGTCGGGCGCTTTAACGGTCACCTCAACGACATCAACCGTGGGAAGGGTCAAGCGGTTTATTCGCCACATGCATGTACATACTTTTCATACGTGTAGGCGGTGAAATGCCTTTGCAACGCACCCGAAAGGATGCGCAAATAGTTGCCAAACCGAACGCAATAGCCAACCTAATCCCCACCGAGCTAACAAACTGGAACCAACGGATTCCTAAAACGTGATGCAGTTAGTGAACTAGAATAATGTGAATAAATTAAGACTCAAAAAGAGAATTCAAAGCGGGGGTGCAGTGGGTGGAGTAGTAATAATAATAGATAGAATTATATATATGTATGAATATTACAGCTGAATAACTATAAAATCAAAACGTTTAATTAAAGACGGTGCCATGAGTGTTTTTCCTTATTTAGGCACAATATAATAAATGACATTTGTTTTCATATTGTTTGTTTGAGTATGAACGTAACAGACGACGGAGCAACTGCTGAACTGCAAGCGGAAGTGAGTTCCGTGGGTAAAAATGATTTAAGGTGGAGCGGAACGTTTGACTAAGGAGCCAACTCCCGCCTCGTCCACGTAATGCAGTTGCCAAGTAGATCCAGAATCAGGCTTTTTTTTTTTGGTCCAATAAAAATGGATATAATTGAACTCTGGCTTTGCGGCGACTTTGTTGAAAGACGTCACTGAAGAAACTCTTTATCTAAAAAAAATAAATAAATAAGAGGGGAATTGAAGGAAAATAGTTACACTCACAAGCTAAGATCTGTAGCAAACAGTATTTACAATGTGTGCAACGGTCAAGCAGCATATTGACCGTTGCACACGGTCAATATGCTGGTAGAGTGGCACGATACGATAAATAAATATTGAAATATGGGGGGAAAATGTGTAATATAGTATATATTTTTTAAAATATTTTTGACGATTTTCTCTTATTTCACAAAAATTGAAAGTGTTGAGTTTCTATCAAACTGATGGGTAACCGTAACTTCTCCCTCCTTGGTGACAGAAGAAGAGCTGCCTTTGGTTTGTTTTTTTCCTCACGAGGGATTCAGGGAGATCAAATTCTCTTATTTTAATCTTGCTTTGATGCACCTGCATTATTCTTATTTTGGTAAAAGCAAAATCAGCACCAATGATATTGTACAATTTTTTTTTTAACTAAGACACTGTTTGTTTTAATTATTAGTCTAGCAGTTCGTTTATATCTGATGTTTAGCAGGTAGGTGGTCCATGGCCTTCATTCTATCACTAAGTGATATTTTAACTGGAGTGATCTAATCAGCCTCACAAAATCTTTACTAGTACATTTTCTGATACAATTGCGCGATTCCTAAAGTTGGTTTTAGGAATTCAGATATCTGCTTTATTTGTGAATGTGGTTGCCATTCACTTGCAAAGTATGTTTTTGTTATTTTAACCCTGCTTATTTGGTGATCACAATGATTTTGATGTTTGCCAGGACCCCGATGAGCGCAAACGACTGATCCCTCCCCCAAACCCCGACAGCAAACCTCTAAACGGTACAGAATGGAGTGCTGCCAATGTCCCCTCAGCGCGCACGGACGAACAGGCCCTTTTAACGTCCATCTTAACAAAGACTGCACAGTAAGACATTGTATCCACCCACAAACCTCCATCATACCTGCTAGTTTGGACCTCACATTTTATTCAAAAACATGCAGTTCAACTGCTGTTATCCATGCTCCCAGTTCCACATGTGTCCATATTGAATACAGGGGGATAATCTGCCCACTTTGACTTTCCCTGCAGGAACATTATTGATGTCTCTGCTGCCGACTCTCAAGGGATGGAGCAGCATGAATACATGGACAAAGCTCGACAGTATAGGTATGTTAATGATCTGTTACATGCTGTTCTATTTATTAATGTTGCCCTTTCCTCTTAGTTTTCACTCTCCGGTTTAAATTTTTTGAGGTGTCTTTTCATATTGAATTTTATCAAACAATATTGAAAGTGTAGGACTCCGAATCCCAATTGGCAGTGAATATGTTCTTGTGCCTGTACTAGAGGTGGAAACATACTGTATTTCCTTACTTAGGCTACGTTCACACTGCAAGCCTTAGTGCTCAATTCGGATTTATTTCTCAGATCCGTGTTTTTTGTTTGTTTGCTCACATTATTTTTTAAATGTGGCCAATATCAGATTCCAGTGTAAATGAGTCGTGGTCCTGAACTGACCCACACCAGCAGAAGTAACAAAGACGTGACTCGCAGCACGCTGTCGTACAGATGTAAACAAGGCAGGCAAATGCCGTGGTCCGCAGCCCGGTGGTCAGCCGGCGGCCTGGGACTGTGTACCTTGGCTCAAGCTCGTGGATTAAATCTTTAAATCCATTCAGGGGCACGGTGCTTTTTTGTTTTGTTCAATAAGGAAATTTAGTCAAATTAAAAACACAATGTGTGCAAATTGCACCCCGTTCGCTCCCTCAGAGCGCCCATACAAACACACACGCGCACTTTTAGATCCGGTGCTGTTCATAAAATGAGCGTGGGTGCTCCCTCGCCGGTTCAGTCTATTTATGAATATTATTTATTTTCCATCCCAGTGCTCTATACGCCGCTTAACGGTGGTGGATGGCCGTGGTTGGGGCCGGCTGCGGGTGCGGATGGGGCCGCCACGAGTGCGGTGCCGCGGTGGGGGCAGCAGTTATGCACCTGGCTCTGCCCGACGGTCTCGAAATCAGGGGCTGAATTTCGAGTTTATTCCTGAAACAGGGTTACTTTTTTGTTTGTGTCCCTGATCCATGGAAATTTAGTGTGCTGCGATCCAGTCTGTGATAATAATAAGGTTGGGAGTCCCTGCTCTAGAGTGACATTAAAGTCGCATGAATTCTGATTTGACTGTTTCGATTGAGGTCGCATTGCAAAAAATCCGACCTAACCTGCAATTTAGGACCACATATGGGGGGACGGTAGCTCAGGAGGTAGAGCTGGTCGTCTCGTAATCTAAAGGTTGCTGGTTCGATCCCAGGCTCTCCTGCTAGCATGCTGTAGTGTCCTTGAGCGAGACACTTAACCCCTAATTGCTCCTGATGGCTGCGTCCATCGGTGTTTGAATAATTGTAAGTCGCTTTGGATAAAAGCGTCTGCTAAAGGTAATGTAATATGAGAGTGGCCCAGTTCCGAATTGAAAAGATCAGATTCCATGTGATTTGTGCTGTTCACACTGTCATGAAAAGAATAGATCTGAGGTAACATATGAGCAAAAAAATCTGATTTGGGCCACTTTGGCCCTGCAGTGTGAACGTAGCCTTAGAGACAGTTCACTTGACTACGGGTAGTGATTACGAAAATGACTTGTGAAAGTATATATTTGCTTGATACAAAACTGAAGCTCAAGTTATTACTTATTAGGTAACTTTTTTGCCAGATCGTCTTGCCATCATGGTACCTGAAAATGTCACTATTTGGTATTGGCGTCCATTGAAAAATGGTATTGGTTAATACAGATAAATGACTCTCTCCTTTACCTGATCCTTGATTGTGTCAGTGGAGAATAAGTTTGTGTTTGTGTTTTAGTACAAAGCTGGCTGTGCTGAGCAACACTCTGCCCCAGAAGAAGGCTCACCTCCTCTCCTCCCTCACCAGCCAGCCCCACCAAGTGCTCGCTAGTGACCTGGTGCCGTACTCAGATGTTCAACAGGTAAACGGCCACAATAACAACATTTGACAGGGTCTATGTGTCTGGGTGTTTTTGCGCCTACATTTCTTTGTATTTTCTGTGTCTTTTCCATTACAATATGTTGAAGAAGTATGCTATTTAATTCAAGCACCCTAATCTGTAAATTAAACATTTTCTTTGCTGGAAAAATTATAAAATTCCTATGTACCATACACTATATAAGAGCCATATAAAGGGTGGAGTACATTGGCTCACATGGAATAATTCAAACTTGTAAAACATTTTTTTTTTGCATGCTGGCCATTATTTCTCACTGTGCTCTTTTCTTTGCAGGTTTCCAAGATCGCAGCTTATGCATACAGTGCAATCTCACAGATAAAGGTGGATGCAAAAGAGGAACTAGTGGTTCAGTTTGCCATTCCCTGATTCTTCTGCCCTGAACCGCATAACACTCCTCCCCATTGCTCTCGCTCTCTCTGTCACCTACGCCGCCTCCTCCATCTGAAACCCGAGCCTCTTGGTTCCTGTGACTTTTAGTGCTTCGAGTGGCCACTAATATGAATGATTTGTACCATACCTCCACTTGCACCCTATGGCTGTCCTATAATGTGTGGATTTTTATGTGCCAGTAGAAAACCAATATCGGCATCTGAGCATCAGGCAATTGCCTAAATGGACAGAAAGGGTGAAATTAGACATTTACAGAATAACCGGGCTTCCTCTTTATTTGAGCACCACATTGCAACATTAACCACAAGGGAAAAAAATCAAACCCTCCAAAATGGAACTGTTCAGGGTTTTTTTTTTGTTTAATGCTTGTTCAAGCAGATCATATAAGTGGTTATCGGGATGTTTCAGTTTGTTGCATTTATTTTGAAGAGCATTATTGTTTATTTTGGGGTTTTCTTTTGTAGCCACAAGAGTGTCGGTAAATAGCCAGGCTACTCCTAATGTTGGCTCCAGCTTCTGGATTTTGTAGTTCCAAAACCTGGAAAGAAGGACTCTGCTATAGACTGCTAGCTTTTAGCATCACTCATGGAAACCTGTTTGAGATACCAGGTCGGTGGAATATTTTGGTATTGCATAATTTTCAATTAACAGGAGTTGAGTACCAAAATGACAGAAAAAGGAGGACTGGTCAATAAATCAGCCCAGACTGGGAGTGCATTGTGGGTGTCATGTAAAACCCACTTGGAGGGGTAAAAAATAATAATTCACTGGATTGGTGGAAATACAAGACAAGTTGTATCGAAATTGTTTCACATCTCATTGAAGTCATGTAGGATCCTGCTCCAACAACAGGCGAGGTTGGATATCTGTAGCTCAGACTTTTTTGCTTTTCAAATCACTGTTAATCTGCACATGGTATCCTGGAGTCTTTCTTCATTGGTTGAGGTGCAAAAACAAATGGGGTGCTGGGTGGGACACCTTGTGTAACTGGTAGCGGTGGGCGTAGATGGGATCCGTGGCTGGCCGTACAGAGAGCAACATACTTCCGCTTTCGGTTTAGTTGGTCAATAACAATAACAAACAATTCATTTATATTCTGGAACCCCCAGATTGATGAGTAATGGGGACGTGTTAGGCTGGGGGTCTGAAGAACACTGAGGACAGACAATGCGTATTTATGCCTTTGTACAGAATTTTGTGATTCAGTCATAAACGAGCGGATGGACTGTATGAAGCTCCCGTTTTCAGAGAGTTTAGTGGGTGAGATTGGCTGTGATCTTTTGAGAATGTTTTTATTAAAACTACGCTTTTAACGCCCAATGTTTGTTTGCTTTTTAAACAAAGCATCTAGCCGCAGAATATAACGTGATTTATTTACACATATTAATCACAGACTAACCATAACTAACTGTAGCAGTGTGGCGGTGAGATAATCCTCTCTGTGCCACCACAGACAAACAACCCATGACCCTTAATTGTGATTATTTGTATTTTCAAAGTATTTTTCTCCTGGGAGGAGTGCTTGGTAATCTGAAAGGCTTGGCAGGAGAATCAGTCTCTTGGGTCTGTAAAGGGATAACTGGCTAGCCTCTGATTAGTTTTTCAACCAGATATTTAATTCGAGCTCTTATGCACTGTGCTCTTTGCATTGTCATTTTTTTCTTTATTACTCAAAATCTGTGATACTGCCTGGAGTACTTTGATCATTTCTGAGGCTAGCACCAAAAAACTTAAGATATTGTTTGCTTTTTGTTCATTATTGCATTAAAGACTTTAAACATAAGCACCGATGCGTAATCCTTAATAACGATAAACAAAACAGTTTGAGAGTGGGTGATTTATTATTAAAACTATAATGGTATATAAAGGGATGTGCAGCTATTTCTTCTATAACAGACACTGTAATACAGTGAACTTTCACATACTGTCAAGTAGAGCATCAATAGATATGGGCTTTTCAGAGCAGAAGTCCTGATTTCCGAGAGAAGAGGAAAGTGAAAAACAAACATCTGATCTTTGCATGATTGTTGCCGGGTTAATTTTTATGCCGTGAACTCGGTCCAGAGAATACGGTGGTTCACCCGTCACTCCGTTAAACTCCTGGAGTTTGGTTATTACAGGCCCTTTGGTGCAGTTTTTCCATGGCTGTCGCAGTGATTCCAGATAGCTGCCATGCGTCTCTCCTGAGTTGTCACGGCACTAAAATCCATCGTCTTTAACTTGGGCAGGGAAGAGATCACACGACTCCTAGGCATAAACACACGGCGTTATCTTGCAATCCAGCCGCCATGACGTTTACTGTGCTTTTTAGTCATATCACAGTGGATTGTTCGATAATACAATCTGCATTATTATACAGTAAGATGAAATTGCAAGAAAAGTATTTCTGCCGATGAATCAAAGCTTAATTGGAGAAGCTGCACATTTCAAAAGGAGGCCAAGACTTAAAATCAATGTAATGTATTTCTGTGTGTGTGTGTGTGTGTGTGCGTGTGTGTGTGTAAATGCTGTTGCTATGCAGATTGTAACAGTGTGTAATATGATCTCTAAGCACCTGTTAAGTGTCGCCTGGTGGCTAATTCATGGTGTGGCACGCACAAAAAAACTGCTCAGTTGCCAACTTTTATGGGTTATATAACACTAGCTGTAAACTCCATGTGCAGCAAATCACCGCTGGTTCTGCGTCACTGCTGGGTTCATGTTGAAGTATGTTCACTCTATTCGTCAAGTTTCTCCAGGAGCCAGAAGTAGCCCAGAGGTCAGAGTAAAAGTAAAACTACCTGTAGGCTTTTTCGCTCTCGATCGCATTTCCGTGGAAAGTGACGGAGTGGAGACGAGGTAACACCCCCAGCTTGTCCACCTCTGCCATGTTACAGACACTGTTACCATGGAAATACAACACGCGCAGCTCACGCAATTCACACAACACCTGGAACAAAACAACACATAACAAAATCAGGTACTTTGGCAGACAAATTATGTATTATAGTAAACAAATGTAACTGATACAATAGCACGCATATAAAAACCTCTCTAATCTGCAGAAAAAGAAGGGCCAAGCGAAACACAAAAATATAGATCCGGAAAAGTGCGATATGTATGCTGCTTCTCTCGTTGTTCTCTTTGGGTGTGTGACAAAGAAAAAAAAGAATATCGCCCAAAAAAATAAACATGCAAACTATCCCAGCTCCGAAGAGAGCGAACGCACAGGGTCTACGTGTGAGATGCAATTGAAGGAGAGGTCCAGCCAGGCCAGCTGCGACGGTTCTGCCAGGAAGTGTGTGAGTGTGGAGCAGAGGTCGCTCAGGTCGGCGATGCTGTTGTTGTTGAGGCGCAGGGCGCGACTCAGGTACTTCTGCTGCGAGTTCCTCTTCAGCGGCCGCTGGCCTTCCCGCGGTTCCTCTGCCGCTGCGTCTTAAACCAGGAGGAAATCCCATTTTAGAGAAAGCTGCGCTTTGCTCCAGGATTTACTTTCAGGGTCACCGATTTATTTATTTTATTTATTTATTTTATATTTTCCTGAGCACATGAAATACGTTTATTAAAAATGGTTCAGAAAATAAACAGAAACTTAATATTTTGACTCTTTATTTTGACATGTCTAAAAAAACAAAGATAGCAGCATTGCTCCTCTGGTAACAAGCATGTTTTCATTTGATGTATAAGCTGTGAGTAATGGACCCATGAACTTTTTGGTGTGACAAGGAGGAACAAGACCCTCAGCTCAACCAAAAATAGATTTGAAGGTGTTTATTTTTCCACAGTTTCCACAAGGATCAACCCCAGTGTGGACACAGC